>NW_018108213.1:212788-215212 GCF_000183805.2 Loa loa | reverse complement strand
ATATATATATATATATATATATATATATATATATATATATTATATATATATATATATATATATATATATGGAAAAATCCAAAAGGGTTAGTGTTTTTACAATCGAGCAGACGATACATCCTCTGCATTTATTCTCCACGACTGAACTACAACGACATCTTCCCAGATTCACCACCACTGGACAACAAACTACGATATTCTTACTATTTGCTAAATATATTTTCCGTAACATATTCCCAATTCAACGACCTACCGACGAATCGACAGTAAAATTATTATCGAAGGCAACGACAAGGAGTTTGTTAGTTGATCATATTGCTTGCTTTTGTGTAACTCTTTATCACTACTTACCAATTTATCGTGTGATATATGTATACTTTTTATACATTTCTTTGCTCTTAATCAGTAATATTGTGCAAGAACAATATTACATCCCGAATAAATCTATATCGCTAGAAACGAGTTCAACAGATTAGCTTTCCCGACAGTGTCTTCCTATAATAAATACCTTATAAATTATTCAGTAAATTCATGGCGATCAAATGTGGAAAAAAGCCATCATACATCACTCTCACAGTTAAAATAGTAGACAACGAAGGATGACAAAAATCTCAATCTCATGATCATCTTTTTCAATGTAAAATTAATCCTCGAGAAATGGAACTTGCGCAATATTTCCTCCATTGATTGTTTCCGATTCAAATTAAAAAAACTACAAAGCATGAGGGTAAATTGCTTCATCGTTGCATATGAATTGTGCTATAAATGCAACCTTTATTAAGTTAGAACTGACTAATTTTTATTGGTGCTTTGTGAAGATCAAAAGTCAACAAATTCGATATCGGTTGGTAAACAAATTTGATACCAGGATGATAGTTTCACACCAACCAATATAAAACCATAACTAAATTGCTATGGATTGCATCCGTAGAACTCATCATGCCCGATGCAAATTATTTGCTTTTATTTGACACAAGCTATGTTTCATAAGATTTTCTTTTCATCGTGATTCATTTCCTGATTGACGCGTAACTTGTTGGGACATGCTTGTTTCTCTTTTCTGATTCCGATTTTCTTAATTTACTCGTCAAATAATTGAGATTTCGCTTCTATTTCTAAGCAAGAGTAATTCTTTATGAAACTTTCATTATTTACCGTGGAAAATCGATATTTTAAACTATTTTGGTTATAGTTAATAAATAGTTTCTGCAGAAGATTAATCTGCCTATTAATCTGGAAGCAACAAATTTTGATAAGTTTCTGCACCGAAGTCACGGAGTTTATTCTAATTATTAATAAGCCACTCTGGAAATGAAAGAGGGCCAAATGTATGTGCAATTTATTGAAAAAAAAAAATCTACCTGAGGTAACACTGTGCATTTCATCAAAACAACTAATGCTGGCTTTTGCTACTGATAAATTTACAGCGATTTCTTCATAATTGTTAGAAACATATGGCTGAAAAGCTCTTAGCCTCTTTTCACTTCCGCCTATCCATCTTTTCCAGTTACATGCGCTCTTTAGATCTCCTATAAGATACACTATGATACAACAGTCAGTGTTATCGAGCCATTTGTAATTAAATGCCATCGATAAATTGCATTACTCCTTTGTGTGTCGAAATAATAATCCTTCCTCCATTACAGAAAACAAATTGTTGGAAGTTTTCCCGTGAAAATTTCCTTTGAAAGCTATTTGTATTCGGGTCATATTGCATTTTACTAATGAATTTTTTCTATATTTTAGGCGTATTGTAAGAGTTCTGCAATCCAAAATATCTGTTAGATTTTGTAGGTCTTTTTTTAGTCTAGTTCTTGCAATTTCACAATTTAATGCTATAGTTCCGCTCATTCTCACTTTCATATTTCAAACTAAAAAAAAAAACAACGGTCGGGAAAACCAATGTTGCCGAACATATCATTTCATAGAGAAGGGTTTGAAGGTCCTCTTAACTGGCTTTGCATGCCGTTGCAAAATACAATTTCATAACTCGAGTTAAGCTTGCATCTTACATTTTCAGCCAACTACATCGAATTCTTGCATGCAAACGTTATTCTCGCAGCTTCCTGGTTATATCCACAACAATGCAAGTTTCATTTTTGCGCAGTTTCGCCATCGCCAGCTCAACGGCAACAAAAGATCCCGTCCTAAAATATTATGCCTTTCCTTTAATTAATGTTGACATCCTAGCTTTTTGTATAGCATATTAAAAATTTTTGAAACATTCATAATGTGATTTAAAAATTCAGCAAAACCTTCCAATGCCAGCGCTGCAATGAACGATTATTGGTTTTCTTCCGTAATATTTGTGCAACATGCTGTAAATTTCGCGACATGTGGAGGTTGAATCAGGAACGGAGTGATCTGGCCATCCTGCGTAAGCAATGTGAACTAGCTATAAAAATTAATTTATAAAAAAGCTTTT
>NW_018108213.1:209246-211859 GCF_000183805.2 Loa loa | reverse complement strand
TAAGCTATCCACTTCTAGATTCTATCAACTTATGCAATAACATGACCTCCTTTCTTATTTTTTTTTTTAACCAGTTTTGTCTTTTTTTTAAGCGTACGTATCATGTCACATGGGCGGATGCGATGTTCGGTACTTCCTGATGAAAGTGGAAGTAAAGTTATGAATAAAAAACTCGACAGAATCGTTTAATTACACAAGAACAAATCGTCGGTCGAAAATTCATTCGCAAACCTAAAGTTAGATACTTCTCATGGTGATATTTATTGAATAAGCTATGCATTATGTCGTTCAAGAGGATAAAACGAGTTGTAGGCAGTAACAGCAATAAAACCAGCAAAGCTAAACGTTCAAGAAGAATGGATGCAAGCAACAATCCAATTGGGTATACGTGGAATACGGAAGGAATTTGTGAACAAAATAAAAAATTACACTCCTGAAAATGCTGCAACAGAAGCATGGCATTTGGAACAAAACTTCGACAAGAATAGGTTTTGCATTTCTTTAATAAACAGAAACTGATAGTACGAATTAAAATAACAAATCCATCGAGGTGATGTTATCATATAACATAAACCTTAGAATCCCACAATAAAGTAAATACTAGTTGACCAAAAGAAGTCATTAACACATTATATTACACTAAATTTCTGCGTCTAATGAGTTTATATTTTCTGGTTCGTATATTGCAGATTTGAAGATATCAAATTGGAGGATAAGACAAGAGTTAAGTTAAAAAAGACACCTAATAGTAAGTTTGCTATGAACTAAAGTTCAAAATTTTTCTTTGCATGATTTTAATTCAAGGCATTTTTAAAACGCAAAAAGAATTAGAAAAACAAATGAAGTATCTGTTTTACTAAATGTACTTCGAGCAAAATGAATGAGTGCAAAATTACTGTTGTAAAAGTATTTCATGCCTTATTACTCATTATGCGCAGAATAAAAAGTAGTAAAATACAATTGAATTTTTAGAAGGAGATAGAAATATCGAAATTTGTAACTTATGAGTTTGAAATTGCAATTCCAGATGAAGACTATATTCATGCATCTTATGTTACTGTATCAAGCGACCTGACATATATATGTGCTCAAGGACCGCTACTAAATACTATCCAGGATTTCTGGATAATGGCTATACAAGAAGAAACGAATGTTTTTTTTTATTCTTTTTGACGCTTCTCTTTTAGCTCTTTTGGCTCTCTTCTAGCTCAAAGGTATCAAATATTTCGTTCGGCTATTAAATTGTCATTACTCATTTAATTATAACTTTATATCCTGTTATATTCACATCTGCATTTAACCACCCACAAGCGTAGCTTTGAATCTGAAATTTAAAATGGAGTAAAAGAAAATGTTTCAGGTGATTCTCCAATTGTGTCAGCACAAAGAGAATGACCGTGAACAATGTTCCGAATATTTGCCGAATGAGACCACGGGGTGGAAAGAATATGGAGCCGTCCGAGTTCGTATCACGGAGCCAACTTCTGGTGTTGTTACGCTTAAGAAGGTGGCACGGACGAAAATCGAAGCCTCATATTCTGATAAAACGCAAGAGGTATGAGCTTTTCACATTACTCAGCTTATCAAAATTAAATTTTTCCGAAAGTTCTACGAAATCTTGTAAGCAAAAAAATCATTGCATGCAAACTCGTTGTAATTCCTTCTTCATGTAAATTTGTGCTTTTTGAATTTAATCACAAAATTTTCAATCATGAAAAAATTGAATCGAAGATTTAGAAACGAAAAATTTTCTTGTTTTATAGGGAACTATTGCGTATCAAGTATCGATTTCGTCCGCATTTTGTCACTGATGCTAATAGTAAAAAGTACACGAAACATGATGGTTTTATGCCAAAAGCTTTTTTATAAATTAATTTTTATAGCTAGTTCACATTGCTTACGCAGGATGGCCAGATCACTCCGTTCCTGATTCAACCTCCACATGTCGCGAAATTTACAGCATGTTGCACAAATATTACGGAAGAAAACCAATAATCGTTCATTGCAGCGCTGGCATTGGAAGGTTTTGCTGAATTTTTAAATCACATTATGAATGTTTCAAAAATTTTTAATATGCTATACAAAAAGCTAGGATGTCAACATTAATTAAAGGAAAGGCATAATATTTTAGGACGGGATCTTTTGTTGCCGTTGAGTTGGCGATGGCGAAACTGCGCAAAAATGAAACTTGCATTGTTGTGGATATAACCAGGAAGCTGCGAGAACAACGCTTGCATGCAATACAAAACGATTTGGTGAGCTAATCTTCTGCTGAACTTACGATAATTTATTTTATAAAACTAATGGTTGCTCATATAGCTTATTAAAGTCATTGCAACAATTATCGAGTGGCTTGCAGAATTTGTCAATTTTTACGAAACATGAAACTTCCGGATATAGGAAAATATGGCTGTGGCATTAATGGTTTTTTGAAACAGCATGTGGAATGTTTTCTATCTGTCATTTTGACTGATAGTTTGACGTATTTAGTCAATTTCCATATTTCACGCTCCAATACAGTAGACTTATGCACAGTCCAAGAACTTAAAAATTTTTTTTGAACCAATAATATCAGTTATAAACAATAATATCAGTTACAAACATAATATATGT
>NW_018108213.1:206104-208281 GCF_000183805.2 Loa loa | reverse complement strand
ATATATATATATATATATATATAGAATACATATAAAGAAAATTTCATTGCTCAAATTAGTTGTTTTAATAGTTCATCGAACTTATTTATAGCAGTATCTATTCATTTACCGTATGGTGGTTGAACTGCTAATTGAAGAAGGTTTGCTGTCTAGAGATCAGCAAGTAATAGATTTCCTCAAAGACTACGACGGTCTGATTACACGTAAAAGAAAGGAACGAATGTTAAAAAACAATTAATTTGATTTAACGATGCATATTCCATTTCGTTTAATAAATAATTATTAAAAAAGAAGCCTGGTTCCACCTGAAATTCCGAAGTTCTAAACAAGATTGTGGGAAAATCAGTTATTTTATATTTTATACTACCATTTTATAATATTACTATTTTATACTACTATTTTATAATATTATGCTTTGTATTTTTTTCTTTTTGTAAAGTTTTTCAATTGCATCACGAAATACGAAAAAAAATTACAGGAAGGCATATAAATGCATGTTTTACAGCGTACTTTTACGTGCTTAGTAAAAGGTAATGAAATTTTGCAAGCTTAACAACTTGAGGTTTTTGCCACTGTTCAAAGATATGATTATCCTGAGTTTATACAGCTTCGATTTTGCCGGTTTAGTCCTCCAAAATAATCCTTTTTTTTTTTTCATACTATTTTATAATATTTTCGACTGAATAAACCAAATAAATTAAAAGGGATGCAGTTAATATATATTATATTACTTAAAAAATAAATAATTCAAAATAGTGTTGTGATCCTTTTGAAATTGAGGAAATTAGGAAATTATCAATAGTAAAAATTCAGTTTATGTTTATTAATAATTCACTATGCATATTTCCTTTTTTCTTTATTGATGAAGTCAAATATCTGTGGTTTTTTTTTTGTTTTTAAAGCTAATTTTGTAATGTTTACGCAAGGAGATGTAAAATAAGAGGGGCCAATTGCAAGCCTAGACAAGTTTCAAACATGTTTAGATATAAACCTCCATAAATTGACTTGGGAAGGTGTTACAACATTCATGTGATAGTTCCCAAGATCAGTGGAATGATAAATCATATAATAACTAACTGCATTCCTTCATTCCTTTTGATTTTACACTGGTTTGCAATAACAGCACTCATGTATGCAATGGCTGCGACCTTCGCACCTGGTCTCATGCAACAGTATTGTTTATTGCAAACCGGTCTGTTCTTTTATAGTTGTTCAAGCATTTTAAAGTTCCCATCTTTTGGCTTTGTTAACTTTTAATTTCAAAAACTATTATCTTGCTCAAAGATTAGCTGTAACAAGTGCTTAAGGGTTTGAGTATTTCCTCAAGCGTTATCATTTTCACGCCATCACAAACATCCTATGTGAACTTCTGTAGGAAATAACACATCACATTCTATATAACTTTAAATCTCCTCTATCATCGCGTTGCATCATTCAATCAATGCTTAAATTGTGTTTTCAACGCTTCTTGTACGATGCGTTTTTCATTATGTTTATTTCTCGTTCCTTCCATAGAGACGATCTTGTTTCAATCCATATTGATAAAAATTGTGTTGTTAGGAAGTAACAAGCTTTAAAGGACACCAAGAAATGAAATTGTGGTGCCGAATTGTGATCAGAAAGTGATAATTAATATAACTGCTCATGTAGCAGAAGAAAATCAGAATATAAGTCACTTAATTTGAACGATTCCTAACTTCAAGAATTACTCAAGGTTATTATATGCCTTTTGCAATGAATGATTCCAAAACTTGCAGTCAAATGAACTCGTTTTCTTGAATAAAACTAAAAATTTACCAGCCGAACATATAGATATATGACTGGTAAAGTAAGCATACGTTTGCTTTATCAGTTGCATGTGTGCATGTTATGGTTAACAAAATAACATGAAACGTGCTTCACCGATAAAAAAAAAAAAAAACATTTATCAGAATAATATTCCATTTTGCTTACTAGTAGATAAGTGGTGACAATAATGATAATGAACTTTTTGAAAAATAACAAACGTTTAACCAAGTTGCGATGTTGACATATTTCTTATTCTCAAATCGTTATTTCGAAGAAAGCTATTTTTCTTTATATATATATATATATATATATATATATATATATATATATATATATATATATATATATATATATATATATATATATATATATATATATATATATATATA
>NW_018108213.1:185699-205721 GCF_000183805.2 Loa loa | reverse complement strand
AATATATATATATAATATATAATATATATAATATATATATATATATATATATATGTATATACCGTCTTTCGTTGTTTTTTCAATATTTTGGAAAAATAACTTTTCCAGAGCAGGAACTTCTGCTGATAAACTGTAGCATGAAACTGTCATTGATATCTTTTCGTATTCGGCGTTTTTTCAAAATACATCATTTAATATAGAAATTAACGGCGATTAGGTAATAACTATACTAAAGCAAAGAAAACTAAGAATACTTCCATTTGATTACAATAGTCATGCTCAGTTTCGTTCAAATCAGACTCAAATTAGTTTCACACAAAATATAATTCTTCATTTATCCAAATCAGTTATCTTCAAATTAAGTCGTAACTCTTACGAAAAAAAATTTCCATATGAGTCCCATATATATTCCCTACAAGTTCATGAATGTGTAAATTTCACTACAACTTACTATAGGTATAAAATGATGCTGAAAAGCCACTTTGCACAATTTTAAAAATGGATGGTTGCTGTAAGGTGATTTTATTATTTGGGATAATTACAAGGCAGGTCGTAGAACTGAATGTGAAAGATATTAAAATCGGTAATACTGATGGAATAAAGTTTATTAAAGATAGTACTGAATTGGATGGATTAGAATATCTTGCTCAAAAAGAAAATGCCGGTTTGGTTTCATTAGCAAAATCTAACAGAAAACACGAACGACCAGAGGAGTGGACGCGGCGATGTGGTGATGATCAGTCATACTATTTTGAGCCACTTAACGAATGCTATCTTATCAGTCTCGCTCAGTTTCTGAATGTAGATCCGGATCGTAAGATTGCATATGGTGGCACTCGTAATGAATATATGTTCAACTGCTGGCAGCAATATCAGGGCAAGTTGCTTGATATTGGTTCGTTACGTTTCAATAAATCTTCAAATTTTGAAAATATAACCATTTATTCCAACAAAATTAACATTTGAAATTTTAATTGGGATAAGCTGCGTTTTAAATGAGATTAGTAAGTAATATCCATAAACCACGATCTTGCCTGAGTTTTTTGTTCTATTTTACATCTCGAATGCATTTGAATTTGCACTAATTTGATTTTAAAATAATAAGGCTTAAAGAAATGCAATACTGAAAGAATGCATAAAAATAAATGAAAAAGATCTAATTAAAGAAATATAATAGAATTATAATAGAGATTAGTAGATATATTTTATAGACAGTTTTAATGTGCACTTCCATAGCTTGAAACAATTTTCTCTTTTTTCCCAATTTTGAAGCCATTTTTGTATGAATTCCTAATAAACGAAAGCGACGTTGAATATTAAAAACAGGATTGGAATATATTGCTGAGAAAATGAGCTTCGTCAAAGAGATGATAACAAATTTTAATCATCGATCGTTTAACCGACAAGCAATTCAAGTTGGTTTTATGATAAATCGAAAATACGAACTGATTTCGCAGAACGGTGAGCACTATGACTTGCTAGACAAAATGAACATGCAACATCCAAACCGAAGTGAAGGCACTTTCTGTTCCAATGTTTGCTGCGTCGTGTTTTTCGCGGATACACGAGCTGCAGTCAACGTGAAGATGGTGTATACGAGTTGCGATAATCGTACACGAGCACTGAGCTACATTTGTGAAGCACCTGCACTTGCATAAATATTTTAAGTGGAAAGATTAATTGATGTTATAATACAATTTTTCAACCATCATTGGATATAAATTTCTTCCCTTTTGAATATGTGCAACTGCAATTTAATTATTGATTTCTTATTTACATGCTTATTTATATTATTACCCTAATCATGCTCCTTACTTCTTTGAGTTAAATGATTCAAATAAACGATTTTAATATTAATGAATTTTTACTCTGACACAATTTGAAGCTTAAAGTAAATTTTTGATTACATATACATCAAAGCACAGCATTTATTTTGCCAAGATTCACTCAAAAAATTCATTACGTGTTAACAATTCTGAAGTATTTAGATATTCACCAGTAATTAATTTCTGTTCGCATGTTAGACACTTTCTACATTTTTATATCTTCCATGTCAATTCATAAGCTATTCATTTAGTACTCTGACTTCTGTTTGAAATTAAAAACCAACTACGGGGCAGCTAAGTTGTGATCATTATCTAACCTTTTGTTTGATACCTTCAATTTCTTCAAAAGAGATTCAATGATATGAGTAAAAAGGGAATGAAAAACTGCTGAATTTATTGCTTGAAGTAGAATTTTTATTTGAGACATTTGAAGATATCTATCATAAGACATTATAATAATTGGTGAGGTCTGATGAATAATAAATTGTGACTTCTTTACTTCAGATAATAGAAATAGATTGAAAACAAGTGGCAGTATTGTGCACCTTCTATCAGCAATTTTAATTCCAATTTGCTTTTGGCTTAATTTTCCCACAGTATGATTCCAATGGTATTCTTTTGCTTTTCAAAACTCGATGCTGTGGTAGATACTTGGCAAAATAAGGGCGTTCTTTCAAAATTATATCAAAATTGCATAGTTTGTTGCTACAACAACATCGATCGCCACCATGCAGTGTCCTGAAATAAAAAATGTTTTAATATATAAATTCTGATCTATCTAAAATTTGCAAATTATTGCCGAATTATATTTGTATTGCTCTTGCTATAATTGGAAAAATTAATGTTTAATTAACAATTGATAAGATACTTGAAATTGAAAGAAACACATATTCTTTTGATGAACGAATTATTGAGCTCGAAAGTAGACGGTTATAAATGGATATATATTAAACCCAAAAATGAATGAAGGTACTTAATTCCTACACATATGTATGATTTATTCATCTATGCAACTGTCGTGAAAACGAAACCTCAAATAAATTCATTCACATTGTAAATTAATGTTAACGATACTATGAATCACTTTTAACATATCTACATTCCTTAAAATTATTTCCCACACTTTTTTGTTGTTATCTTATCTAACCAATTTGCATCCTTATGTTTAAACCCTTAATTTCCCATGTTAATCTTTCTGTTTAATCTTGTTATAATGCTTGTACCATTTCCGGTGTGTTTCCGGTACTTGAACTCCTCATGTAAACCACTCTAATTTCTTAACACATATAATCTCGGTCCCAAACCAGGGGGAGGGATTCTTCTCTTCTCTTCCAAGGATATCGGCTTCATATCAATCTCTTCTCACAATAAAGGTTAATATCCCTTACTGCTGCGTATTCACAAGACAAATCGACTTCCTGACAAACGCTTTCGCACTAAGTTAGCGCTTCATTTGGATAGATTTGATTGGAGTTTAATTACCCAATCTCTGAGCTCGGCAAATAAATTATCTGGCAGTCATTACTTTTTCACGACACCAACTGATTGTACATTTTCTAGATTTTATATCAGTTGTTAGTGAGTGATTGATAAGAGTATTAAAGTGACATATTAGACAATGTATAATATGCTAACGCTTGACATCCATTGTTGAATGCGTAATCGGATTCATAAATACAAGCAAACGAATCATCACATTGTCCGTTGAACCAAGTGTAATAAGCAAGACGATAAAACTGTAAATTAGCATATTTCCTGTTTTACTTTGGATTTCTTAAATTCTGATGATTGTTTTGTGTTGCTTTGTGGTAAGTTTTGGTGATTACTGTCTTATATTACAGTCAGAAACTTATAGCGACTTAATCAAAAAATTTAAACATTGGAAAATCAAACACTCGAATTCGATGTTGATTTTGGATTAAAATCCATTTCGAATCTAATTTTATTTCATATTGCAAGTTAGAATGACCAAAAAACATAATGAAGTTTTACTTGGCCATTCCAAATGAATTTTTTTAGTTAACCATTTTAACATTTTTCACCACGAATGAATTTCACCTAAATATACAAATCTGACTAACTTCCACAAAACAATGGTGTACTCCTTCATTGCATTTAATTATGGTGAGAGGCTCCTCAAATTGGAATGATCCATTTTCTTTGAATTCTCCGAAAAATCTGCAACGATTTAATACTTCAAATACTATCTAATTGTTTCGGTTGGCAAGTTACGGATATAACTTGTACTAACTGACGAGATGGATGGCTGGCAAAAAATATCGATATGTTCGATTTGTCCTCACATCACAGTGTCTTCAAAATCAAATGTTGGTATAAATTCATTATGTCAAGCCAATCCCACACCGTAATACTATGCTTATAACACCTCAGCAGTTCTAGCCAAGAACCAACGAATAACAAGTTGAGTTGAATTCGATATCAGCACTTGACACTTCTTTTTCATCTTCCGTTTTGTTGAATTTCAATTTATGACACATCGCAACAATGAAAAAGAGGAAAAATCCGAATAACAACCACACTGATTGCATTGATAGTTTGAATAAAAAATGAAGAACTACTTGAGACTTAAATAGTCAGTAAAGTTATTATACTCATTAAGGCACAGTGAAAGGAAGCTGGCACTTAGAAAGTTCTCATTTTACAAGCATTTAAGAAATAAGATGGAAAATTCATATATATGATAAGTGCAACAAATTCTAATCTCTAAAATCGCCATGATTATGTTGTGAAAGATATCGCCATTCTTGATCTCTTTAATCCGTTTTTTCTTTGAATCTTTCATGGATTACATATAATGTATCAGAACATTTCGAAAAAATGAAGAGTGAAGCAACATAAGTAATCGTTGTGACACTTTCAGAATGTTCTTAGTAGATTTTTTTTCATTTGATTTGTTTGCTAATGAAAAATATCGTCTTTTTGTTTCGAATAGTCCGAGATATCTCTCATTTTATTTTTAATATAAAATTAAAATCAATACACAATTCATGGAAACCTTATTCATTTACTCAGAATTTAATTTCAACTTCTATGAATAAATCAGTTACAAAATTATCAGTTACAAAATTATCAGTTACAAAATTATCAGTTACAAAATTATCAGTTACAAAATCCCATAAAAAATGGCAAAAGATCAATGTCTATGAAAGGAAATGTACTATTTTTACTGTCATTTATCACTGATAAAATTTTAGAGATGTGAAAAAAAAGCATTAAATATTAAGAACCGCAACCACTCAAGCTAAGGTCTTCTTCACAGACCAAAATTGATTGGTGTAAATTGTATTCAATTATTTCACCAGGTCAAATCTATCCATGAAAATTAATTATCAACTCTAGCCAGTCTCAACAAATGTAGATAGCAGCGAACTGAAAAAAACGATGACTTAGCAAACGCATAGATTTATTTATCATTACAAATCTAAATTAATAAATCAGTCTAGTTGGTGACAAAAATTCTCAATATTGCATACACTAAATATATGGAAATAGTCAGATGACACTGATATCAATGAAAGTGTCAACTTGCAATGTGATAAAAGTAGAATGCAAAAATAATGTCCAGCATTTGAAGCTTTAACTTTGTTTAGGTTGACAGTGGCCTGAGAATCTTTAAAAAAAACAGGGTCAAAAAAGTTTTTTCGCGAAACATACTGGAACAATTTGTGTTTCTTGACAGAATCTGATCATCAGGATTCCGAGCGATGACAGCTTCAATATTATTGACTGAAGACCAAGTATTTTCGACTCTTGACCGGATGATGTTAAATTCGTTTATTGTAATTTCAATCCATGTGTTCTGAATTAATGAGACGAAAAAGAAGAAGAGTAGGTATTTGTAATTTGTAAAAAACACTACGTAAATGTGATGCAAAATGAAATCAAAAGCTGATCATTTATGTCAGTTGCGCATCGGAATATAGTATCACACATAATTATCGGATCAAAGATCACCGGGATGGTGTATTTTACTTCTGATAAATGTATATATTACAAAAAATAGTGACGATATTATACTTGCGAAGATTTTATTTCTGTGGACTACGGTTTTGATATTTCCAATTTATCACGCTTCCTCCTCACCACCATTGTTCATGTCATAGAAGCGCTTCTACAGCTATGCGGAAACGGTTGACTTAATAAAAAACACTTTCCTTTTTGAACATAATTTTTGTTCTTTTGAATATGATGATTTATTTCGTAAACATTTCCGATATGAGTCAAATCAATCATTATTCTTATTGTTTCATTTTTTTTTTATGGTGTGAAACTTTTTCTTCTTTCTCTTTGTTAAACGAAGTGCACTTTGAATTCTTTTGGAAGGATGATCCGGTCGAAATATCTGAGAAGACATGCTGGCCTATTGTAAAAATAACTCGCTAAAAACATACACAAAATGATTTCTCACGCTCATTTTATCTTTTTAGGATACTATGCTTAAAGCATTGAAACTTTGATGCATTTTAAAATCGTTGAAGACCATTTCTTTAAAATTAGTGAGCTGCCTGACTTATTTCAAATATAATCTAGTTCAGCACCTATTTCTGGCTTAGATATGGTCTGGCAGCGTACTGAGCACAAAGTAAGAAAATGTTTGGAAATTTTTTAATTCCAATAACCGTGATAGATGCACAAACGAATTGATTATTATGGATCAGAAAATTTTTCCAAAAACCCGTGACCTTTTCCTTATATGAAAAACTCCTTGCATTTAATCCCTCTCGTTAATTTCCGACTTCGAATGGAAACACATTTATCTGATCATAACTTTTCGGTCTTAGGAGACACCAAAAAATACCAACCACTTTTATTTTTTTATTGTAATTGAAAGTTAGCTTATGAGAATTTTATTAATATAAGGAGAAAATTGCAAAGAAAAGTTGACAGATGAAAAGAGAAGTTGCAATTGTTTTCTTCTATTATGGGGCTATTTTACCATAATTATTTGAAGATCTAAAAAGAGCATTTATCGTCATCTGATATTAATGGACCAAGCAGCCTTTTGATGGTCAGTAGAAGAACCTATTTAAATACTTGAGTTTTATTGATACACAAGAAGGTATCGTCGGAAAAACCGAAGAAAATTGTAATGTGTTCAAGCAGCTAAAGAAATTGTTATATAGAGCATTTTCTGGATAAAAGACTTATCACATTACACAAAAATATACAACATTTTTCCATATCTAATGTGAAGAGTTTGTTATCCATTCCTCAATCGTGTGAAAATGTCTTTTTCCTTTGATATTGAGACTGTATACATGCGGTAAAATAATTCCCATGCAACTTCCTCTTGGAAAAGAGGGAAAAATTAATTCTGTATGCAATCATGAGCCCAACCTACTTATGAGCAATATAAAGACCCCGAGGACGAATTCTCAGCACTCTTCAATAAAATTTCTTGGTCGGCTTATATCAACGCCACATTCGTCTTCCTTAACTCGACTATTAACCATTCCTATTTAAAATTACTGTGCTAATCACATTTCATCCTCTACTTTATATTACCTAATACTATTGTATTATATTGATTGCTATAATTCTTCTATTCATAAACCTTCCCCTCACGACTCATTACATCAACAACAACAAACAACAACAGAACTTTCCCGATAGGTATGATTTTTACTAATGGTGCAATAACAGACCTAGAAACGATGAGCACTAATATTTTGAAGACATTTTGCTCTTTTAAGTCCAGCCTTTTATTTGGCATTGAGAGGAATTGTGATATATCCTTTCTTCAGTCTTTACTTTTTTCAATTTTAAAATTTCTAATTTTGAACATTCCACTCTTACGTACAGTTTGGAAAACTTTCTTTTTGAATTTGTTGAACTGTTATTCCACTCATGCTTCTTTGTTTTACTTTCAGATTATTCATGTATATTTATTCATTACTATGCAATACTGCATGAAATTCGGGAAAAAACACCAAGTTCCAGGGGAAGATGGCTTACAAAATGCACTGCTTACCATGAAATTAAGATTTCTGAGGAGTAAGAGCAGCTGTCTAAATTGTTCGCTAGCTCTTCCAAATAGGAAAAAAAAAAAAAAAACAAAAAACAAATGGAAATCCGAATGGAAAGTTTTTGAATTCATACTAAGGTGCATATTTTTTTGCAGGAACCAAGTCATATCTCCGGCAAATTTATTGACGGATTCACTGATTGCAATTGCAATTACAAGTTTATTAGAACAATTCTCGAAAAACTTGGAGGGCTTTGTTCTCTATGGCAGATTTAAATGCTTTCATTCCGATTTAAATGATTTCATGTTAGATTTAAATGATTTGGACGTCAGTCTGTTAGTAAGCCTATTTTTTTTTTCTCATATTTCATAAGCTTTTGACAAACAATATTTCTCACTGTTTCTGATATATTCTTTTCTTCGTGGATATTTGAATCTAGCTATTGTGTAGTTCCAGGAAAATTCAGAAATTTAAATTTTATTTGCAGGACTTGCGAAAGAAAACTGAATTTTGTAACAACTCAAGATATACGATCTAATAGATGTGCAAAGCAAACTCAGAGGGTATGAAATACCGAGAAATAATTACTAATAAGAACTGACCATAAGGTTAAGTCATTTCTAGAACTTTCCATTTGAATATTGTAACATTTGTGTCGAGAAAGAGCCTGCACATCACTTCGCAAACCATGCCCATTTTCTCATTCCCTCTTGTTGTTGCAACTGTCTGTATGTCATTTAACCGTCAGTAGGGTTAATTTGAAATTAATTAAATCAATTAATATGCCGCATTTATGTTTGTCTATATGTTTACGGTCAGGAGTCCTTTAGTTTCAAAGTGTTTAATTACTATTACTTGATATGGTCCAGTACTGAACACTATATAAACATTAGCATCTGAAAACATACTTGTAATTTTACTGTTGGAGTGGAATTTTTGCGTTTTTCAGTTGCTTCGTTTTTCAGTTCACTCACAGAACGATGAAAGTCGAAAAACATTGAGGGAATAGATTTTTAATTACGTCAACCCGTGACTTAATCATTGACAAATTGAAACTATTGTTCCTAACTTTTGAATGGTTCAAACAGTCAAATGTCTGGAATTTTTTCGCACTATTGTTTCAATTAGCCCTTTTCCTTTGTACTCATTAGATGTCTGCACACGCTATATGTAAATTACCCGTATGACATTATCCTTTCATTATGTCTTGGAAGCATCGTCTTTACTATAATTCAACTATTTGTTGATCTGGGTTATTATGATAGATTTTTGGAATTATCAATTAAAAAAGGCTTCAGTTTAGTCTTTCAGTGTTACTGTATTTAACTATTGTCAAATATTCCTATGTTGCAGTTTATTAAGGAAAGTTAGAAATTGCGGCATTAGCAAAAGTATTTTATTAAATTGTTGATGCAACCAAGAACTACTTCTTGGTTAGCATAGCACCATTTTCAATCTGATCAATCTTTAATAAATTTCAAAAATGTCTTGCAAGACAAATAGTCATAACTATTGATAAATGCCAGTGGTGTAGGATTCGCATCGTCATATACTTCGGATGTGAAAAATTAACTGTTTAGATTTGCCATCTTTCCTATCGAATATTGAATTCTGTGATGTGAAAAAGTCAGAATGTTGTTCAATAACTTCAAGCTTATCATTCCAATCTATTACTTCCTTGGACTTAAAAATAGGAGGCCGAACTATTGTATATCTGTTTCACTCTAATTGGTCGTTTAGTAAGCCTAGGTTAGACTATAAATAGTATTGAGAAGTTTCGAATTATCACTCTAAAAGCAGTATTTCAGTTAAACTTGTTCCATCATTAAACAAATTTGTTCATACTACTTAGATTTCAGATTGTTTACACGAAAAGCTGCATTACACATATCTTTTCAAGAAGCTTAAGTAGACCAAAACAGCTGGTTACTGTCGAGACCAGTCTAGATATTATCCTTATACTTTGTATTGGTAGCATTGGCCTACGTAGAAAGTAATGGTTTTCGGCAAAAAGCACTGTTCGTAGTTTGGCTGCCACCTGAATCTCACGATACCAGAAAAGAAGCATTATCTTACTGGTCCCATTAGCTGGTACATTCCTGGAATTTCTTTTTTTTTAACCTCAAATAGCAAAAAAAAAGTCAATTGTTGAGCAGCCGGAAGTGACATTCTAGAAACCGTATGAACAGAACGATTTAGAATGCGCGCCAATGAAATATCCGTTAGTAAGATATCACTGACTTTCAATTTTCATAAAATGGAAATACTGATTTGACATTGGTACATAGAGCAGCTAAAATCTTCCAAAGAAACTGGAAAAAAATTGAGGAACAAAATTTGATTAGTCAAGCAGCTATTTTTATAATCTACAACATCACCGCTTTCATCCATCCACATTGAGCCCACTGTCTCTTGCTGTCTTATAGGATAATCTATACTGAAAAAATTTAAAAAAATTTTGGAAGAATCTTTCAGCACTATCGTATTATATCATGTCAACAAAATGAAGTACCCCATCCCATACTGGCTTGTCATGTCATTTGATAAAACTGCATATTTACTGACAATGAAACGAGTATGGAACGAGTTTGCCATTTTACTGCTCGTTTATAATGCTTTCCTTATTTTCTACTGCTGTTGCCGATGTTTACTATTCGATTCCTGTATATGTCAGCTTTACGTCACTGTATTTGGCTCTAGATTGTGTTATGGTTGGGACAGCAAGTCTCCTTACAAATCCGGATCTAAGAATAAGACATATTTAAATCAGGCAAGTTTTCGCTTACGGATAAAAACATCAAATAACTTTGTCACTTGTATACTTTTGGAATAATCAAATATTATTGAGACTTGGAACTATACAACTTTATGATTATAGATCAAAAGTGTAATATCTCAGTATCGCTATTATAACATTGAACGAAACTACTTTAACATGTAAAGCTAAAGTGCTTAATTACTGAGTATTGAATTTACGGCGGAATAATTTTTAACCAGCCTTCATACGCTGTTATATTCATCGGTCATTTTGACAAATGAGTTTGCTAAACCGAATACATGGCTTTACATTCATATTATTCTGCTGGAGTGCATCGCTCATCCACTCATGTTTCTTGTTAATGAAATGGTCTTCTGACAACCTCAAAGTTAGTATCGAATGATCATCATTAACCTCAACTAATAAGTCCTGCTAACTGCTTGCCCAAATTAGGGTGCTTTTCAAAAATTTGATCAAAAGTTTTAAATAATTTTTACAAGTAACGGTCAGCACTAGTGGCATTTCTAAATTGTTCGTTAATTATAGATATTTTCCATGCTTAATTTAATGCAAAACGGGTACTATTGAACCAATCTGAGAAATTACGTTTGTAATGCTTCTATTATGTGAAATATTGAAGAAATTAAACAAGGCCTCATTTCTTCTCGTTCTAATGAATATTTGTAATTTTTTTTTTGCTGAACTCTTCGAAGTGTACCGATTATTATTCTTTCTCCGACATTTTTGGAGTCGGTCCTCTAAGGGGCGTTGTCTTTATTAGGAATAAGGAATCTTCATATTCGTTTTAACTTTCACGAATTTTTAAAGTCTTATAAAAATTCGACTGAACTAACTTCAATTCCTGAACCAAGTATCTATCCAAGTAACTTCAGGATTTTTTTTTAATCCTGAAAATCTTGGAAGTTAAACTATTTTATACTAGATATAGTATATACGAGTTGAGTAAACATGATGTAATGATGCAGTTCTATCAACTGCAGCATTTATCTACTGTTGTTATTATACGAATGATAACTACAGATTAAATCGATGAAAGCATTCATAGCTTGGCTTGTCACCCACATCATTTGTAAAAATGCACTATTTTTGGAAAATCGCTCGATTTCGTCCCCCAAATAATGTGAATAGTAAAAAATTCTTTAAAGATGCAAAAGATTCAATCACACTGTAAATTTCAACATTCTGAACATTTTGATCCATAACAAAATCAAATGTTTGACATAAAATGGTGCAGCTTTTGACTTTCACTGACGTCATCAGGCATTTCGAAGGATAACTGAGTAGTTATACACACAGAATTAGTGAGCTTACCAATCCTATTCTGTACTACTGAACCCAAATTTTAATATTTCAAACTTTTGCGACTATTTTAAGAATGTTCTAAAAAAAGACTGACCTCTTTTTAAAAGACTGACTTAATTAAATGCAGAATAAAGTACAGTGTGATCCAAAATTGTTGTCTAATGTGGAAGTATGTATTAAAAATGTAATTGTTGCATCTGTTCCCTTAGTGGATCACAAATTAATTAAATAATATAATCTGATTTCCTATTTTCAGTATCATAATTTGTGCACAAAAGGAATTGCCGAATAATGCATTAATGTTAATGTGTGACAGTTCGAACGATAATATACTCTATGTTGTTAGGAGTTTCTAATGGAGGTAATAGCTGTTTAAGGTATCCAGTAGACTGAATTACACGACAAGTTGTATTTATTATATTTGTTTGTTTGCTATTGTATGCTACATTTTTGGATGAGATAGTTATCGGATTATTGGCGCAATAGAATGGCCCTTTGCTGATAGCCGTATATAGATCCAGTCATTTCTTGTATTTCGGAGAACTGTTCAATATCCAAATTCCGCTTGCGTAATATTCATCTCAGAAACTTCCCTTATCCATAATTTAAATTCATCTTTCACCTCAGTAATAATTTTTAACGGATTTTATCTTTCACCTCAGTAATAATTTTTAACGGATTTCATCTTAAACTTGTTGAAGCTGACAGGTTTCAATGTGTTTCATAAACATAGCTTGTAAATTTGTACAAGAGATGGATTTTCGGGACCTTGTCAATTTTAGATTTATGCTGGGTCCAATGATAGTCTTACAATGACATGTTACACATTGCATGTTTTAGTGTGACAATATCTTACTTTGCACTGCAATAATACAAAAATTTTTGTCCCGTTTATATTGTAACTTTAATGATGTTCTCTTTTGCAACCCACATTCTTTCTCATTAAGGTCCTTGTTGATTCGAAGGTGTCGGTGACTGTCCAATCTGAATAAATAATATGCGTAAATTAAGTTTTATCATTTTCTATAACATTTCATCCTATTTGCAAAAATTTTGCGAACAACGAATGCGCATTTGCAATATCGCAGTGCTGTCACGCCAATGCTACTTCTGCGCCACTCTTCATTCTCTATAGAATAAATTATGAAATTCCAAATCATTCTGACAAATGTTTTGCCAATTATATGTCAGAATGCAAAATTGCGCGAATGTACTTTGGATAAAAAAACAACGACTTAAGCAAGGGGCAGTCCTGAAGTGTAGCAGTTCAGGCTTAGCTTCACCTTAGGAACATCTTCAGCAGAAATGATATTTATTGGCATCTTGAGCATTTCTGGTGACTTTTGTGAATTTATTTTAAATACTTCTTTTGGTTCCAAATCACTTGGCTCACAAACGAAATAATGGAATACTAATTTATCAGATTTTGCTGGACCTGTAAACAAGTGTACACATTTGACAGGGGTATTTATGTAATAGAAAGTAACTTCATAATATTTTGGTGTGGTAAGATTTGCTTTGTTATTTTGAAGTTTTACTTTGATTCCACACTGAAAATAATCTCGTAAACACATGGTCCGTTTGGAGCCATTTATGAAATGATTGAAAGATCTTATTTCGAATTTCTGTAATTTTGGCCCTGCACAGAATTCCAAAAAGAAAAGTGTTTTCAACCCAGCGCAAATGTCATATCACAAAGCCGCAACATAAGTGACTGTTCATACTATTTTGACGCTACATTTTCTTTTCTGGATCATATAACACTATTACTATATTAATATTCCTCCACGGTGGAAATTTATTTTAAACTTCATGAATTAATGAATTCGAATACCAGGTAGCCTTGTTATAACAAGATTACCACATGAACCTGGTTCTATGAACATATAAACCGGGCTCACTCGAAACAAGCTATTGTCACTACAACGCACCTGAAATTATATGTTTAAGGTCACTGCTCTTCCTGAAATGCCATTAATAACTGTCAGTCATTGTGTGCTCTCTTGAGATATAGCGCTTGATGATAAAAGAAGTAACATGAAAGCCAGTCAGATTCTCTCGTTAGCTTTCTGATGGCACGTCAATATTATTAAATGTTTCAAACACTTATTATGCCTTCAAAGCTTATAATCATTTACCGCTTACGGAAGTGCTCGGAACCATCCACAGAAATGAATCTAACCACACTCTTCTTCCCCGTCCCATTTCTACTTTGCAAGTTCTGTTCGTAAAACTTATAAATGCAATGAATCCTACTTTAACAGCAAGTCGTTTGTCACTTATGTTAACAAGCATATGTTCTGATTTCCCGCCATTCGCAAGAAAAACTGCCATTTCTGGATCTACGGATAATGCTGGTTCTTCCTTTTGTACTGGCGCGGTTGCCATCTTATTTACTCTTTTGTTTAATAAGATGCAGTGATAAATTCCTATAAAAACCAGATTAAAATTTAGCAAGACAAGTTATTTGTAGCTGACTCCAATCACTCCGTAATGTTTCAGTCATGAACGTGAATTTATTGCATTCACCCCAGTAGTTTGTGTATCCATAATAATGATTTCACTGTATTTCGAGTAACTTGTTTGCGAGGAACTTTCGAAAATCTTCAGAGAAATATGGTTATAAATATGACTCATTGATATTGCTCATTTTATTTCTTTGCAGTCATATATTGTTAGATTTGATCACCTCAAATTCTTCGTTGGTATCGTAAAAAATCTTTACTACAGAAGTTGTTAGTACGTTGAAAATGAGAACTCACTGCAATAGATCCTTGCGACTTTCGTGCCCCCTTCTTATGTTTGAAAAAACACCACTTGTCAAATTATAGAAATACAAATGATTCAATCTCATTATTAATTTCCAAATTTAAATACTCAAAGGTATTATGCAGTCTTTATAAAAGGACCGCGAAAGCAAAGTAATTGATTTTTTTGTTTTGTTTCCGTAATATTCAAAAGACATAATTTAACCCTCGGCCCATCTAATCTCTCAATCATTTACATATTCTTGATTTTTCCTTCTATTTCCTGAACATTCAGGTTTTGTAGGCAATGCTTTATGGATAAATTTGCACAGCTGATTTTGATGTCCTGTTCCTCTAAAGTGCAACAGAATCAACCGCTCGAACTGTCCCATTGCTGCGCTACAACCCTTTCCTTCCTTATTTGACCTATTTCGAACATTTCGGTATCATGAAGGTTACAGTCACATAATTTTCACTACAGCATTTTTGATTTTACTGTTGTGCAATTATCTTATAAATGCTCTGTCAATCGATTTTTGCTTTAGTGATAATGAAAAGTTTGCAGTCGTAGTTTCATTAGTTTATGAGATTCACATGAAATTAACAAGTTACACTTCCATCTTTCTTACTAACAAGTTTGAAGGATTTCATTTGAGCAAATGCAAAGGGTTTGAATGAATATCCATGACCGTCATAGAACTTGCTTTGAAATTCAACCCTAAAATGAAGTCTTCTTGAGAAAAGATGTATACAAACATTATTCGTCGACAAGAAAACTCTCAAAATACATGCAAAATAGTTGAGTGATACTTGAAATGTGTTCTCATCACAAGCATCCTAAAATATGAACCAAATATTACAGATAGCTCGAAAATCTATAAGTTTTGATAATTTAATGTGGTACCAGTGTAATCGCAACGCATGCAAGAAAGTAGAAAGTCCTTCCATTAATATCAATATGACAAATGTAAGCAATCCGTAGAGCCAAGAGACAAGATACAACAGTGGACCACTTGACCAAGCATTTAGTGAGAAAGCCATACCAAGCACCATTGACCACAGAACTTCAGAAAGCTCTGAAATTGCAACTACATAAATTTGTCTTTCCCTTCAATTCCTAGAAAATTCTAGTTAAGATTGGATTAACGCTATTTTTCAGTAGATTTAGAGATAATTTCGAAACTAGATCAAAATGAATTTCAAAGTGCTTACGTGCATGAGCCAAAGAAAGTGCCCAGAGGCGAAGATAAGAAGCGGTATGTGATATGCACCCAAGTGCAAATTCAATCGTATGAATTGCTTGATATATGAAAACATCCATGAAATCGCACTGTAATCATATTCGAATCGTTCAGAATTAGATTAAACATCACTATCGAATCCGCACCAGCAAATCTCGAGGCTCAATGAAGTAATTAAAAGCAACAAAATTAATAATCCCAAGTATATTTTAAAGCACGATACTCATATGTCCATAATAGAATAAATAAAAATATAAGCTATCGAAAAAATTAAAAAAATGGATTTCTACAGCAGAAATGAGTAGGATGGCCTTCAGAACCGACCTTTACTTCACTATCATCAATATTGGCAATTTCTTCATCTCCAATCTTCCAGAATTTGAATTTTAGATAAAAAGGCTTCACCAAAAGCATCACTGGTATGCAAAGTATTGCTAATATTAGAAGACCTTTCTCTACCATACCCTACAATCGTATGATCCGAATTTTTTGGTTCTCTTTTTTGAAGGGTAGAAACACTTTCATTTAAGACAAATTCTAGCGATAAGAATAACCGGTAATTAAGTATGAATACTTCCTACACTACAAAGGTAGAATGTTTTCCAATTAGTAAAACCAGATTATGATTTTTTCACAGCCTTTACTCGTGATTTCAACTTCAACATCTTATGAATTCCATCGCCATATTATATTAAAAAGTTAAAGAATTATCGCATTATTTATCTATGATTTACTGTATATTACTGCGATAACTTCATTACCTGATTTGGGTACCATGCCTGTAAATAACATTGCTCCAACTCGCTGGATGAAGAGAGATTCCAGAAACCTTCCTTGCGTGGTTTCAGCATGCACATGTTGATCAACCCGATCAAGAGTGAAGGAGCACAGTGTGACCCTGGATAAAAGAAGCCGAAAACATCACCAGGTATGGTGCTGAACATGAGCCACTTGACTGTTATCTATAAAAGAGTAAATGAAATCATAATGTCTGTTACCCTAGTATATAACTGCATATCAAAAACATTTTTTACAAAAGTTCCGTAAGAAGAATTAATCAAAATCTCTTGATAAGGGTAAATAAACGAGATCACATGCAGTAGGAGGAGTAAAAGATATTATAAAAGATATTACTAATTTTCTTTATATACTCCCACGAAAAAGTTAAAAAATTAGGAAATCATTAGATAAAAATATAAGCCCAACCTGAATACACAGATAAATCAGTATACAGCATAGAAACAAAATCTGTGGTATAAATGTAGAACAAATATCGATAGTTGATCGAAAATACCTGCAATATGCACATCGTTCCTATCACTAAATTCCAACTTTTAATTTGAATAATTTGATTTACTCTTTAATCGCTGCATTAATGTTTTAAAATAAATCACTCATTTTTTTTGAAGACAAAGAAACAACAAGTTAAAAAAATGTAAAACAAACAAGAAATTCAAAAGGTTCAGCATTACACCAAATGTCATTTGTATGATGCCAAAAATAACGGATGTTTTCATCTTCATTGAATTTGTAAATATTAGCCGATTTCCTGCTAGATTCCAAACTGGATCCAAACCAAAAACATAAGGACCCTACAAATTTTTTATAAGGTTTCAGGAAACAACATTTTCCTAGGTTACTAGCGAAAAAAACCAATTCGAAAGCAAAAGTTTAAATTAAAAAGGAAAAAATTCAAAAATTAGTGGAAGTTGTTTGTTTTTTGAAACGAATAAAAATTTACTTTATTTCTGTCGTAAGCATACTGTGGCGGTAGTGTTAAATCAATTTGCGCACTCTCCTCACTTGGTTTTAGGTCGAACAAGCTAACGCTTAATGCATGTAATTGTACAAGATGATAATAAGAAACCAAAAAAGTAGTTAAATGTTGCGATTTTAAGCTTGTACAAAGCAGGGTAATGAAAATGGTAAGTGGTGAATGCTCTCTGAGGGTTTTTTTTTAAATTAAGGAAAATGCAAATATAAAAACAGAAAGAGATCTAGAATTTTAGAATTTTACATTCATTGAACAACTAAGGGCAGACATAAACGAGCATGAGATAGTAAAATCTTACTCGTAGGGATTGCGCCAGCTACTTCCAAACAAATTCATCGAACGCGAATAGAAGTCGTTATAGATGAAGCCTGTATAAAGTGAGAAAAGTCCCATTAGAAGAATGACATAACGTCCATGGTAAAATGTTCCCATTATCTGTAATATCCCCGAAATTTACCTTCAAAGTGTAAAATGAAATGTAACTTATATAGATTTTGCAATTCCAATACGAAACCCTTAATATCACTTAAGTTTGATTGTTGAAGTCAGACAAAACTTTACTAGCACAAAAATGCATTCAGAATTTAAAATTCTTGCATATAGTATAATATTAACAGACTTCATCATCGATTTCGATTTTTTTTTCGAATAGAATGAATGCAAGGGCAATAAAAAGCATGATTAGGCCATGACCAGCATCGCCGAACATTATTGCGAATAGGAATGGAAATGTTATCGTTGTCCAGAGAGCTAAAAACAGAAAAGATCATAGTCTGAGATGAAGAGAGGCGTTATATGATGTGGAACTGTGATTAGACAAAAAGGTTAATGATGGTCCTGTTTACAAAGCAAAATAGATAACCTGGATTAATTTCGCGGTAAGTTGCTGTACCGTACGAATTAACGATGTTTTGAAAAACTTTTGTGAATTTGTTAACACGAAAATATGTTGGTGGTACTTTGTTCGTCTCAATTTCGCACAAGAAAGATAATAAGACAGAGCCATTCTTTTCCTGTAAAAGTTCCATTTAATTCATAAAATCAATTGATTTGAAGTTTTGTCGTGATTTGTCTGACTCTGTCAATTTTGTTTAATTCTGAGATAAATGACAAAAATATCGTATACTATACCAGTTCACACCAGTCTTACCATGCTCGTCTTACTAAAGTTATTTCGAACACGTGTTACATCAACGGTCGGAATCCAACATTCAGCGATTAAATATCGCTGAGTGATGTCTACATTGCACATATTCATTGCTCCGAACACAGCGGACATCTTTTGCAACTGAAAATACAACTTTTTTTTTATCATTATAATATGTGATAATGACACCATTCAGATTTATCCCATTTCACAAAAATTTGTTCCCAAGAATATCCTTGCCTTCGACATTGCTGTTTCAAAGGGAAGTCTTCATCTTCGGAATTTTTAGCATACTTGCAAATTCATCATAGTACTCAAAAACTGCTTCAATTTCCACTGAATTTGCAATTTGTTTAAACTTCAAAAGGCTAAATATATGGCACGATATTTCGAAAGTAATCAAAATTTTTAAAACGAAGTTTGTGACAGTTTACCAGATATTTAAATGATGCGATTGGCTGGTTAACAAACAACTGATTAAGTCCAACCTTGATGTCCCATTCACGAGCTTTACAAGCAGTTGCTTGAAGCAATTTGTTACGATATCTTCTTGTTTCTTCAATGACCGATTTGATTTCAGTCACACGTCCAAATAATGTTGTTACATGTAACACTCGGTCATTTGCCGGGTCTTTATAATCGTATATTTCCGCTTGGTAGCTAGAATCAAATGCTTTTTACCTGCTTAATTATTCTAAAGTTATACTGTCTAATAAAAAATATAATAATTCCACTGAAAACTAACCACTTGCATATCTTTCTCACCCGTAATCCAAGTACTTCACCGGAAAAAAATACCATGAAGACATCTTTCGGTGGTGTATCACTCTGAAACAATCTCATGTTTAACAGAATAGGACTCAAAAAACTTTTCCCGATATGAAATTGATTAAAAGGCAGTTAATAAAGGACCATCGCCTGCCGCTGAAATCGCAATGAGAAGTAATGAATCAGCAATTCCTTTGTTGCAAATTTGATACCGCCTGGTATAATATGTTGTTATGTATGGATTTATTATGCAACGTGAAATGTAAAATATACAATATAAAACTACTCTGCAACGTAAAATGTAAACTAAAATTGTGCCATTTGCTTTAACAAAGAGCACCATTTCACATTAGCTAATGCTTATAATCTCGGAACTATAGTAGGATATTTCCTACTCGAGGAAGCGGGGGACCTCGGAACACCAAAACATTTATAACGATATATTCAACTA
>NW_018108213.1:101855-185608 GCF_000183805.2 Loa loa | reverse complement strand
GTGGTGTATCACTCTGAAACAATCTCATGTTTAACAGAATAGGACTCAAAAACTTTTCCCGATATGAAATTGATTAAAAGGCAGTTAATAAAGGACCATCGCCTGCCGCTGAAATCGCAATGAGAAGTAATGAATCAGCAATTCCTTTGTTGCAAATTTGATACCGCCTGGTATAATATGTTGTTATGTATGGATTTATTATGCAACGTGAAATGTAAAATATACAATATAAAACTACTCTGCAACGTAAAATGTAAACTAAAATTGTGCCATTTGCTTTAACAAAGAGCACCATTTCACATTAGCTAATGCTTATAATCTCGGAACTATAGTAGGATATTTCCTACTCGAGGAAGCGGGGGACCTCGAACACCAAAACATTTATAACGATATATTTCAACTAGGGATTGGACAGACAATATCGAACGTCACTGAGTCTCCTTTCATATTGTTATTGCCATTAACTTGTCTTGTCGAATCGTAATTGCTGAATTCGTTGTTATACTAACAAACTTATGATAATAAAAATTTAATTACCCAAAATTGAGAAACAGAAACAACCCCCAGTCTTTGTCACAGCTGAAGAAAATCGTCGACATCGCCAAAATTAGATACCCAAAAGTTTTCGTGCTCCCTTGATCAATCAATCTTTTACTAGCATGAATGTTTCTTTAAAAAGTGTTCAGGAAGAAAAACTGTAGAAGGAAGAATGAATATCGGCTATGAATATTTGTTCTGTTCCAATTAGAATTCTTGAAGACCTACAAGTAAAGGATCTTCGCTGAAATCAATAGTGACCGTACGTACGAAAATATTCAGACCACACGTGCGCCAAAGCAAACGTTCCAATGCAGTCGTATACCGACGTTCCACAATTCCGGCAATGAAACTGCAACAACTATATTTATTGAGCAAATAGCCATATTTTATTACTTTTTGAAGCAGTACGAAATATTCAGAAATGTCAAGATGCATGTTACCAAAATTACTGGAAGAACCGGGAAGAAATGAGAAATAGGATTGCGCAGGGGCCTAGACGAAGCCAATTTGTTCAGTATTGATGACCTAAAAATATCCACTCGCGCTGCTGAAAATTTGACAAGAAATACGTAAAACCAACGGACCGATTCGAAATCTTAACTTTCCTGACTACCAGTGTTTTAGACCAAACTTGAACCTAACTTTTCGCCGGAGAAAATATTTGACATTCGGCTTGGAATGATGCTGTCCTTTTTCCTTATGACCACATTGGTCAATTCGCGACGAATAGCATCAATTCCGGAGATTAAATTTTCCTGATCCATTCCCAGCATTGACTGTTTAAGTTGTTGTCGCTGTTCCTGCAAATTTAGAAATCTGCTGAAAATTTTATATTTGTTCAATACTTGTTTTTGCGAAAAATTTAAGAATGCTTTATTCAAAAGTGGCAGTGCTATCAAATTAGTCTCCCTTAATTTTCTAGTCCTTCAAAATTTTCAGAATTTTTCGTAAAAAAGATTGAAATCTTATTTCACTCATGTATAAATGCCTACATCTGTGAGAAGATGTTGCACTTTATTGATGCACTGCATGCATTCATTTAGCTGTGCATAATTATCCATCAAATTTTCCATATTTCTTTTATTTTCAATCAGTTGTTCCTCAATCTTTTCAATTTCAGCCTGAAAATTGATTCCAGAAGGACGAGCTTAATTAAAATACTGAGACTTTAAACTCAGAAAATAATTATATTTAGAGTAGTAAAGCACACCATGCTTTTAGTGAAGAACTTTAAAATTGTTCAATGAGAAATTTTTTCCCGTAATTTTTAGAATACTTAAGATATCCTTCGTACTTCGAGTGTGTTCATTTCGCTTGGTGGTGGTGCTGGAACAAATCCATTTATTTGCGGTACTGGGATAGAATCTGCTAGAATTTGCTCCTCAATAAACTCTAAATAATCTTTATATTATGTCTGAATGCTTATTGATAAATGACAGAATAAGTTTTGCTAAATGCAAAGGAGCTCTTAAAGAAGAACAATCAAATAATTTAGAAAACGAATATCTCGTTTGATTCTTTTAAGATTGAATAGCATTAGTTGAATGAAATAAAAGGACGGTTACATAAATGGATTAGACTGAAAACAATACTTAGTTTTTGTGCCATCAGATTACATCGTTTCAAATCACCAACAAAACGCCTTTGGAATGAGTTCATTTCAGAATTCAGCTGAAATGCAGGAAATTTCCCCTAGTCAAAATCACAGAAATGAATACAGCTGATGAAACTCATAAAAATTACAGCTAATTATTTGGTTGCTTGATTCCAACTGTTTTAATTAAAACTGTGTACTTCGGACAACTTTGATATCTATTATAACAGGGTTGTTGGAAACCCGTCGAGTTTGCGTAAAGAGATTAAGCTCACAAGGAAGGGAAAAGAGTTTGAAAAACAGGTTGGAAATGAGGATGACCAGTTGCAGAATAAGGACTGGATAGGATTAAAATATGAATGAAGGTATTAGGACTTGAATTGTCGGCAGAACTTCTCATTCCAGTTTTACTCTGGCCTTAGTAAAATTTAAGCATGGGAAGTCTACCGTCCATTTCAGTATATGAAATCATGAAATATTTCCCGATGGTACTGATTTTAATTCAACAGATCTGTTTGCTCCATATTCCTCAAATTCATTCATTAAGCTCAATGATTGATTTGCATCTAATGTTCTAAAAAAATCATCAGTTAACTCACATCAATAAAATGTACGACGCCGAGTTCTCCGAGTTTCGCTATTTCATCGTATGCCATCTCGGAATGTAGAAACAGCTGACAAAGGGACATTGGTTCACTGCGATATAAAGAACCCATACCGTTCCTATCGCACCCTGCATGACATGGTCATCCACAATTCATAATATTAATGATAGTTAATAATAAACGAAGAATCAGGGACCTGTAGACCTCCAGAAGTTTTGCAGATTTCTATTTTACTGAATTATCGGCATGTTGGACAACCAATTCACATATTTTACTGTGGGAGTGCTTCATCGATTTTCTCCAAAACAAAATATATTCCAAGAAAACCGTGGTACTCACAAATTCTTGAACTATGCCTGAGTATTAAAGCGTCCTTCTACATCTTAAGGAAACCAGACCTGTCGACAAAACCAACATATAACAAACGAATTCCCCATCCCAAATACACCTTTGCCATACTCTTATCTGTCTCTCAATTCTTTAAACTACAAAAAGCATTAACAAACACTCTGTGATGAAGTGCTCTCTGATCATCACATGTTTTGCCAGTAAGAATGGGTTTAAATTAATCACAACACAGTAAAAACAAAACATATTTACCTTCTTCATTGAATTTAATTCTTCGCCATACATCATCCCAGAAACTTTGATACCCGAATACATTCTCGACCAGAGCCCAACGCTTAAACAGGTGTCGTGCTAGTCTTGATTGAAACATAATTAAATCACGGTTGGTCATCCACCATAATAGTTTCTGCTACCCAACCACTGCACAGAGAAATGATACCTCATAAAACAATACAACAGATATACGGTCATCCAAAAGCTTAGTGCGACTAAATTGTTCATTTAAGCCTAATATAAAACAACTCCCATAAAATGATTGGTTCATAAATGCCTGTCGTGATTTCTAAGATGGACTGTTTTTTTTTTCCGGCAGCTATTTTTCAAGAACTGCCTTTTTTTCCAATTTTCAATTTTTCAAGAACTGTTCTCCCTGTTAAACAGCTGATGAAATGATTCTACTATTGCTGAGAAAAACATCAGGAATATGAATTTTGCCAAATAGGTAACATCATGCAGTTCGATGGTAGCTTCAGCTTGTATCTCTAGTTTTGCAGTGTACATATTTACAGTTTCTTTGATTCTCTCATTTCAACTGCGCTGCAATCCAAAGCATGTAGTTGACTGGAATTATACTCCGGGAAGTTCGAAACTTTGAAAAAGCTAATCATATTCTGGAAATAGATAGCTTAGTTTGGGCTTTTGAGAAATCCTCTCTTTTAGATGCATTCCTAGGTGATCTTTTTCAAACAATGATGTGATAAATCAGAAAGCCAAACAAAAATTTTCCATTTACTTCTTTTATTCATTTTACATTTATTTTCTCGTGTGTTGGTAGTTGGTAGTCCTTTCCTGATACCACACAAAACCCGACTACCACATAAACATTAAAAGAAATGATTTTGCCCCAAAATTGAGCATTTAGCTTATGTTACAAACGACACAGTGCTTTCTTGAAACGTTGGCGAATTTCGCTGAATTTATTTTACATTTGGAACAAGATGGGTCAAATGCGAGAATAAGAATGGAGGAAATTTTTCTTCTTCTTTGCATTCAAAGTACCAAGAAGATTCCAATTTTGCAACTAGAAGTGAGTATTTAATTAGTATATCTAATAAAAGTAGCAATGCAGAGCTCAAGTCGGGAAGTACTGCGTTGTCCTTAACGACGGCATTAATCACATTGGGTAGGAGCCGAATCAAATACAGTAAAAAGCTTTGTACGCGTTTCTAAAGTTGCAATCCTCGCATCCAATTAAAACAGTCAAAAGATAAGCACATATTACCATAATGAAAAGTAGAAAACTATGGAAACGTCTCTACTTGATTAGATTTTCATCTCCGTAATCACTATCATCCCGTCCCTCGTCTTGCATCCATTCGTCGCGCATTTCTGTACTCACACTAGCAAAAAGATAGTCCCATGTCCAAGATGTTTTCTCATCATTTACTTCTTCCTCTGTACACAAAAAGCGTGATAGAAGTGATAAATCTGCAACGAAATTGGCAATTTCAAATTTTATTTTAACACAGGACTTCCATAAAATGTTTCTCGATGATTAATGCGATGAGCGTAATCAGGCTTACCAGAGTGAAATAGTTCGGGAGGACGTTTTGCGCAAAGTATTTAGACCAAGGAAAATGAATCATTTTCCTTGAAATTAAATTACCTATATCATCCAATTTAGCTAGTGAAGTATTCTCCGCATTCATAAAATCCAACTGATACACGGTTGATATCTGATTGACGTTTATGCTCGGAGCATTAGCAACATCATGCAAAACCTATTGAAAATACAAAATCTTTAACAAGCACCGAACGGCTAACAAACAAATATCAATATGAGTGAAGAAATTTTTTCTACCATAAGTTACAACAAAGAAACTTTTAACCAAGTATACGTGATCTTATGATGTCTTAAAAAGCGTCCAAAAATTTAAGTAAATATAAAAAACAAACTCCTTCGAAACAAGATGTTGCCGAACTCCGAGAAATTGTATGTTCTGAAATGAAAGCTCGGCTGTCTTTCCAAATGACGAAATATTTTTGTTAATACACATTACAAAGACAATTCTTCTCGAAACTATGCCTTATATCTAATTTAAATTGAAAAAGCACTGTCGCACTAATTATTATCAGTGATAAAATAACCTTGCAAAGATTATTCCTCAACAATATAATCTATATATAGATTGTGCTTACACTAACCATTTCTATAATTCGAAACTTCGGGTACAAAGACGTCTGTCCCTGTTCTGTTTTCATTCTTTGACCCAAATTTGGGATTTGCGCGGGAATTTGGCCTTCGAAATAATCCTGAAAATCCACTCGCCATCATTAACTTAACAGTATGAAATAAAAAGTTTTGAAATCACTTAGTTCTAAGCCCAGTGAAAACTCTTATCAAAATGAAAATGAGAATATATTAAAAGTGAAAAATCGACAACTGGACAATAAATAGAGAGTTTGCTTCTAAAACTATGTAGATGCAAATTAACAAGAACTTTCCACGTTTTTAAATTAATAAGCCCACGCACATTTATCTGTCATTGTGTAAGATAACAGACTAGTTCAAAAAATCCTTCTTCCGGAAAAACACTCGAAAAAAATGAATCATTGACATTCATAGAAATTCAAATCAGCTGCTGGACAAGACCTGTGAGAGGGCGCCTGATACTATCCTTCAGGTCATGGCTGGATTCCTTGTAAAAAAGGCCTTTGATGGAATTGGTGGATGTATCTTTGAAGATGCTTCCCAATGGGCCTTTTTTAGTACCACCATTTTCTCGTTCCTTTACACGCACATTTAGAGCTATTTTCGAATCTAAAACAGTTTTATTTTCACACTGACGATATGAAATTTTAATTAAAGTTGTAATTCACGGTCCTTCAGTTTCCTTTTTTCCCAAACCCCTCGCTGTTAATATCCCATGAAAAAAACTCGCTGCTAGTATCCCATAATAAACAAAACTTTCTATACAAATAATACATGTACAAACACGACCACCTTTAAATACACTTGACACATGGAACAGCACACATACACACGCAATGACAGAATCAGCAGAAATGAACGCTTCCTAAGAATTTGTAACTGAAATAAATGGATGAAGACTTGAAGAAAGTTATACATCCACAGCACAACTACAAAGCCGCATACCTATCGTACTGATGGGGTCATTGGTGTCGTCATTACGATCACCGGCCAATGTGACCAGTCGATCAGTGAAGCGAGGACGTCCTCGTCGAGTTCGCGGCTTGCTGTCTATGCCAATATTAAGGTCCATTTGTCATCACTGAATTTCTTCCTTTTCCATCCAACTATTATAAAAAAAATAACTGAATAAAGTCACTTCTTCAACGAATGAAAACGAATGAAGTCGCTTATGAAACAAACAGCCGAATGAGGCAGCCGTAATATATAAAATCGATTTTGTATGCCAGTCAATCAATACAAGTGCAGTAGCATCACTCATGGCTTTTATATGAAGCCAGTTAAGTGGTAAAAGCTAAGGTAGGACTGGGTAAAGAGAAACGCCGAGTAGGGAAACACTCACAAAAACTTGGAGGGATATAAGAAAACAATAGCACAGACCAGTGTTTGTATCCGCTGGTCTGTCACAGTTGAGAGGATCTGAATCTAACAGAAAAACGATCAATATTTCCCGGCAAAGAAGTATTAACTGACCAACCAACTGCTTTATCGTCCTTCCCTTCACGACTTTATTCATGCAGTAATTTCTGATAAATCTCACAAGAGAACAAGGAACCTGGAAATGCTGCACACTCTTCTCTCCACAGAATCTTTGCAGCATTCCATATTAACCATCGAACAGACAGTTTGTAGAAAATAAACAGACAAAATCTGACCTCATCTAACCTGACTTCAGATTCTATGGTTCACAGCGATGAGACAATTGATTGCATAGCGGGTCACATGCTAATAGTGGGCCGCAGCATTTGCTCGATGAGTGATCAGATAGTAAGGATGCGAGGGTCGATACAGGAACAGATGCAGAGAAGCAGGGGCAAGATGGGAAGAAGTATAAAAGGACTAAGGCGGGTGCAGTTATGGCAGAGTGAGGAAGAAGTCCTGGACTGGACGGTTCGCTCTGATCGGGCGGGTGGTGGGGTGGGCGGAGGGTGGATGCGTGTTACCATGTTGCACTGTACCGGGCGGTGCTGTAAGGCACCGTACAATACCGTGCCGTATTGTGCTGCGCAGTAGTACTGCACTACCGCTCCGTTCCGTTGCACTGCAGAGCGGTTCCAGAATCGCAACACGGCAAGCGTTGGAAATATCAGTCCGCAGTTGCGATTTGCAACGGGCTGTAGCCCGAGGTGGGTGGGGTGATAGTGGGGCATGCATGCATTGCATACTCATCCATGTCTTGCTGCTTATTTACCTAGAAAACAGCAAGAAGCAACAGCAGTAGCAGTGTTAGCAGCAGTAGCAACAGGAAAAAGCGAGCAGTAGCGCGACGACTGTACCTGCAGCAAAGAAGCGCTGCATGCAGCAGCAGCACCCAGCGGCGGCATCCAACAGCGGCTTATCAGCAGTGGTACCAACAGTTGAATCCACAACAGTAACTGTCGTTGATCGCCTCAAGCATCAGCTTCTTCAGGCCTATGACAATGTAAGCACTGTTGTTCAATGCTCTCCATCAGTCAAACGATGCACCATAGCGACAGTGCAGTAGACGCTGCATGTAGCGTGTTATATTCCCGTATCATTAGCAGTCCTAGAACCTTCTACATAAGATGACTTCTGTATGCTCTAGGTCACTTAAAAGTCAAATGAAGTAAGCGGGACTAAAACAAGGAAGTGGTTGGGTAACCTGTTGCGTTGCCTGGGATTACCAACGGAGGGACATGTTTTTTTTCAACACTAAAGAGTATAACGAGAAGGCGACGGGAGAAAAGGATGAAAGATGATGTGCAACTGCTTGCAGGGCGACACAGAGCAGGCCACGGATGTGATCATCAAATTGGAGAAGTCCAATTTGACGAAGGAATTACTCGAGGTGAGATATCAGTACTTTCACCCAAAATTGGAAAGTGAGGATGAGCTGGGATACGTCCTAGGGAGTGGGCAAATGGGGAGGGGGGCTTCGTGTACGCCACGCAGCGTCCGACGATTGCCTGCACCATCGAGGCAAAGAGGCGAAATACTCCTCGAGAAGAGCATCCATTCTGGCATCCCAACAACCTGCCTGACTGACCCAGCTCTTTTCTCGCTGCATGCCCAAATTAACTGAGTCTTGCTAGCCCTCTCTTCCGTTCGACTCATCGGTGGTACTGTGTATTTGTTCTCTGCGGGTGGATCCATCTCTCCATCTCTTTCGACTCTCTTTGATCTCACTATTATCTTGAGGGTGATCGATGAGCAAGTTATTGGCTATAAGGATGGAAAGGACTCTTTTTCACTCTTCTACCATAGTCATACGCATACAGGTGGTGATAACTACATGTTTTTCAGATCATTTGTAGGCGCAGAAGGAGGGAGAGAAAGGGACGGTGAGAGACGGGGAGTTGTGGTGTGTTGCGGACGGGAGAGGGATTTGTGCCTTGCAGAGCTAGTTCGGCGCAGAGAATTTGGAATCAAATAGTTCTGTATGAAGTTGAGGTGTCCTTAGGGGTTGCTTTAGTCCATGCACAGCGATCAATATATTAGTCGATCACTAGGTACGGTCGACGATTGCGAGCCGTATACGCAGGTCATATTTGAGGTGAAGGGTAGATTGGTAGTATGGAAAACAAGACTTATTCACTTTACCTGTCCTAGAAAGGTCTGCTGGGGAAAGCTTTCTGCATGGCCTTATATGGTCACGCTGCTATTGTGGGATTCTTGTCATACGCATTCCCCTGGATCGCTTATTTTATACTGTTACGTTCATCCTCCCAGCAGTCATGAGATAACGAGGCTGAGACCACCTTATGTTACCACAAGCCGAGCTTTTTTATCTGTAAATTTTATATAAAGGAGAAAATGAAACAAGCGCTAAACATTCTGCGCTAAACACACTATTCAAATAAAGCTCGGTTGAAAATGCACTTTCTGGTACTAAAAGCGCTGAAGAATAATGACTGCAGAAATATCTTGATTGAAATGATCGGCTAATGTTGACATTGATCTTCTCATTCTCATCTTCTTTTCATTGCTATTTACAATGCCGGAAGGCGAGTGATTAACTTCTTGTACAGATTTTGACATACGAAAATGTTATCGCACACTGATCATATTCGCATTTCTTTGGGCAATAAATATTATTTTGCGTCCACGTGGTTTTTTGTCAGTCAGCAAACACGTGACCGAAGTGATCTTAGTGGAATTTGTTTGAATGGCCCACTGAAACTAGCGGAGCGGAAAGAGTTGTTCCGAAGAGATCATATCATTAGGTAATCCAAGTAGTTCTGGTGTGTCTTGTGACCGACGTTTGAGATGTTTTCTTTCGTTTCGTCGGCAGTTATAATGAATTTCGGTTCTTGTTCAAATTCAGACTGGCTGTCATTTGTTTGCACTTTACACATAAAGGACTTACGAATGTATAGAACAAATAGCGTGGATATGAGAATAATTTCAAGAAAGCTAGAAGTCAGGCAAGGAATCTGGTACATTTACCCACGCAGGGCGAGTTTTTAAATTTCATGCACAGAGCTGTTATTTAAAAGAAAAGAGGAAATCTGCATAGTGTTGGTGAAATACGTGACATTTTATGAGGCCAAAAGGAACAGTCTAATTGTTCCAGTCCTTAATCGCAGTGTAGTCCATATAAATAAACGATAAAATCCTTCTGGCAGAATAAATTTGAATGAAACACTGCAGTAAATGAGTAATGCCATAGTGGATGTGTGCCTGTGTAAGAGCATTCAGAGGGATGATGCTACTGAGTGAAGCAATAAGTGAACTGATTGAAATCACTGGGAAAGACTGCAATGTGAAGTTATTTGTAGTACTATAAGTTGATTCAGTATGTGGTATATGATTTGCAGATGACGAGGGTTGGTGCTGTAGTGAATGACATCCGGAAAAAAGTAGCACAATCAGCACCTGAACTATCGAAACGATGTCGAACGTTGATCAAATGTTGGCAGAAATTGGCCGAACCGAGGCCTACGTCTAGTGATTCTTCCTCCACCAATGGTACTCCCAGCTATGCTTCTCCGGTGATCAGGAAGGGTCTCACGCCGGGCACACCTGCAAGGGGTCCGCGAGTTATTTGTGGTGGCAACTTACGCCTTACACCTGCTGGAAACTCTCGTTTGACACCTCTGAGCAGTTCAGTTCTTACGCCATCTGCCAGTTCTGGTGTGGTCTTTTTTTTTTTTTTCTTTTTACCACTTATGGTTACTTGTAGTTATGATTATATGAAAATTTTAGCATTATAGATGACGATTGCTTCAGTTATAGGTTCACGGAGTACTGTTGCTTCACCAACAGTTTCAAATGGACGCACGGTTACTCTTTACCAAAGATCTGGGCAGGCAATGCCAGGGAATTCTACAGAATTTGGAACTATTCGAAAATCACATACGATTGGTGCTGACCTTGCAATAAAAGCAGTCGAAAGTTCACTATTACCAAGTGGAGAAATTGTTCGAAATGGGAAGAGAAAAGGTGGAAGTATTGCAACCTCCGACATAGGTAAACTTATTGAAAGTATTACATTTGGGAATCTTTCTCTGTATGCAAATTGTTAACGAAATATGCCAATAACATGGAGTAATATATTCAGCTTCAAATGTATTTGATGAGGTATGTCTTTATGGAAATATACGTATTCAGTATTATATGTCGCAGGTATTACAAACGGGTTGAGTGCTACGAAGCGTCTGCACTACAGTTCTGCCTCGGTCTCTCCAGCAATACCACATCAGTCATTGCTTGCGGCCCGACGTGCTGATGTGAAGTCGACAAGTGAATTGGTTGCACAGTTAACGGAGAATTTGCCAGGCTACTTGGCAATAAACATATCACAAAGTCAATATCCTACCGGAAATGAACATGGCGATAACGAGGGACAGGCAAATGTGGTACACAACACTTCAGTTGCATTTAATGTTGTGTCCAGCCCATTTACTAAATGTTATGAAATAGTGTATATACGGAAGAAAATTTATTCTAAATCTTATGGTATTCGTGAAGCGTTTCGTACTACGGCACTTCTCCCTGCTCCTTTTTCAATTTTTGATATCTTTGATATTCGGCAATCAACAGTTTTTCAGGCTGCCAAAATCCCAAGTTTATCATCATCATTTTCATTTTCAGATCATTTTCATTTTCAGGACACGGGTCAAACATCTCGAACACCCATTCTCTTCAGTCTTCAGACAGAAGCTTCCAAGAAGAAGGAAAAACGTGTTCGTTCTAAAAAAGATAAAGAGAAGGAGGGACGGATAAAAGACCAGTTTATCGCAGACGAGAAAGTGGTGGCGGTGGGCAGTGGAAAGCAAGTTTTCTATTAGTTTTTCTGCTACTTTTTCTTTGCTGTTGGTTTTATCGTCAACTTTTTCTGCATATACTTATAAACACGAGTAATTTCTGATATGCACCCAGTCAGAATCTTCGTATTTCAGGATAGCCCCCCATAAAGAGTAATAGGCTCCAATCCAATCTTTAATATGTGATTGTATTACTGGAATTCATTGCTTTTAGATCGACAGTAGGAAATGCAGAACCGGTGACATGCAGTATACCAAATAGACCAAATAGCAGTCCTTCTACTAGTAAGATGGTTGTGCCGACGCGTAACGGAAAATACGATTGGTATGCAATGCTTCCAAGTTTGGAAACATTGCGCAATCGTGAGCATTTCCGCTCCAAACCGTCCAGCAGTCAGCGAAAATCATACATCATGAATGTATTGGGTAGGGAGGTAACTTTTTTCCTTCCAGAAGAGTTCTTCACATGTTATTGAGTAAAAAAAAACACCCATTTTATAAATAACCCTTGTTAACTAATCAGTCTGGTAGCAGATTTCTAGGAAGAAAATGTTTAAATGCAGATACCTATTGCAGGTATTGGCCTTGCCGTATATTGATGTTGGCTTGCCAGATTTTTTGGAGTATCAATATCCAAAACCTGAAAGGTTTTATGCAGAAGAAAATTTCACGTACGGTGCTCCGCGACCAAATTGATTTTCGCATGAGTTTTTTATTCATCTGAATTAATTAGGCAAAAACAGCGTTCTCCGTGTCGTAAATCCAGTCATCAGTAAAATCCAGTCCTTATCACAATCGTATTTTATGTTGTTCATTACTGTAGCTATTTTCTCTCACTAAGTTATTGATCTCATAAATTTTTTTCTTTTTTGAAGTTTAATTAGCAGTTGCTTTAGGGTTCATCGCACTTCTGGTTTTCTATGCGGCAGTGCAATTAGATGCAGAAAAGGCACTCAGTTATTGTTTCTAAGAATTTTCATGAGCTCATTAGCAAATTCTTTGCGTTTATTATGAAAGCATCTTCAAAATGTTGCGCTTGCAAGATACTCTTTAACAAAAAAAAAAATCAATTATACGAAAGTTTTCCAGTGTCCTGAATAGTGAATTGTTTTCATTTGATGTTTACAGTGGTGTACAGTTATTTTTCTTTGTTGTTCTTCTGTTATGCATTATTTGGGGATAAGGACATTAAAACAAACCAGCTTAGCCAAAGCTTGAAATATGAAAGTAAATTAAGTTGTCGAGTGCAAAAATTTGAGATCTGGTAATACTGGAGTGAATATATATAGGTCGAGAAGAGGTTTGGCTTTTGTTGTCTTCAAAAAATGAAGATTTAATCCAAGTTTTTTCTCCTTCTTGCGAAGGAGAAAAAAGGCTAGGTATAATTTTCACTGTTATCTTTTTGTTATCAATAGTCTCGCTCAGATAGCCCAACTTTAACCTTTGAAAGTAGTGGACGCGAGCCAGAGATTGTCTTAGTTTCCCGTTCGTTTAACCATGCATTCAAAATAATCGCGTGTTAGAGTTATGCATTGAATTTGATTTAGTTTTTTTCGAATTTATATTTTTTGTTACCTTTACAGGTATGATAGTGCCTTATTTGGTCATATTAAAAGTGTAAATTGAACTATTTTTTTGAATGTTATGTTTTTTTTACTAGTTCATTCCTGCTCTTTATTTAATTTTGTTCTAATCTAACCCCTCTATGACAGCACCAACATTCCGTGTTTGACTTGCGTCCACGAATAGTTCTTTCATTTAATGTCTTGAATCTATATGGTTTTCATGCGTTTTATTCCCAAGTGGTCATTTTCCCAACATATTTGTATCCTTTTGAATGGTGAATGGTTCAGAACCATTCTGACAGTATGGAAAAAAAAATAAGCACCCTATGGCGGACGAATTACACACGGTCCTCCTCCGTCATATATTAAAATTCATGATGTATTTTATTCGCCATACTGGCTTCTGCAGTTCTTCCTTACTAGTAAAGAAAATTTATAAATGGGAAGCTTTTTTTTTTTAAACATTTGGTTCCTCTGTACTTCAAATTCGTTTGGAAGTGGTGTCTGTTGCACAACCTTTAATACCGTTAATTTTTTATCTCCTAATGTTTCTTTAGCATTCTGATTTTGCTCATTTTCAAAGCTATTATACAGTATACGAATGTTAACAAACATGTTCGGTTAGTTTGGTTGTGTTGATCCGAAACAGAAAGTAAATTCTTAAATGTATAATTTACCTCTTTACTGTGCTCATTCACTTGATATAGAGTTGTGATATGCAAATGAATCAACGGAACGTTCTCTAATGTGTTTGGTGGATTCTGGCAAGTTATTTGTAGATTTATACATGCTTGTAAGAATTTGCTGATGACTTGGGATCACTATGAGCCTGAGTTGCAAATTATCAAAATGGAGTTTTAATTGGAGTGGTGAGGGTTCGGTATAAAGAATGATATTGGAGAGCATACAGTATGAGTTTGGTAGATCTTGTCTTCTTATACATATCTTGCATATGCAGTTGGTAAGAGTAGAGTGAGTCAGCGGGTCTTAAATCAGAAATGAGTTGAACATTAACAATGTGTCTAAATGGATCGTTGGTATTATCATTTTCATATTACGACTGCTTAGGTTCGCCTGTTCTTGTGTTTGGTCCCTGTCAAATCCTAACGATATGGAGCGACGGTATTTACGACCCGATGAACGTTATCCAGTCCCACTGAATGAAAGTTTCTGGATAAATATCGTATGCACCAATAACGTAGGACGAAGTGCTGGAATTGCGCATGAGACGGATCAGATGTATGCGTCTAATGTTGTCGCTGAGGTTGAGAGAACTCTCCGAGAAAACAAAGAAAATATCGACAGTGCTATAATGAGACAGGTTTTTTTTTCTAAGATTTTCCTCAAAGTGATTGGAATTGACGTTCACCAGAGTAGGCGAGTGATACAGTTCCATTCTCTCTGGAAATCATGTTTTATCGCCTAACTAGACAATGTTTACAAATTGGCACTTCAACGGAGAAACTTCGCGTGCTATTCTGCCCAAATGCTGATTATGTTATGTATCAATTTTTTTGCTATGTCACCACATAGAATAATAATTTGGGAAGCGAATTTATACTTTCAAGTTAAAAGGAACACCAAACATTATTTAGACGATAAGACAGGGTTGGTAATGCTTTTTCTGTGTGGTAAAGTTCAATGCGCTACAAGTAAGTCTTTCAGTATTGTAGATAGCACCCTCAGCGGTAAATGTTACGGGCATTCAATACGAAAATTTGATAAGCTTGAGTTTCGACCACGATGAATTAATAAGACAGGAAGAAAGCAGACGAAGACGAATGCGTGAAAGGACCATCAATACTATACTGAGGAAAGAATGATGATGTATAGAGATATGTTGTGAACCTTCGTGTAAACTTTTGTTATTTACATTTAAATCAATTGTTGATAGGCTGAATACGGTGGGCATCAGGAATAATCGTACGGTTATTAATTAATTAGAGGTTACTGGTTTCAAATAAGTTTTCTTGACGAGGATTATGTTTCGATGATATCGAGGGCGGTGTTACATGTACATAAGGGAGGAGAAAGAAAATTGAAGTGCAGGTATAACTGGGTTATAGATGCCAATTTTTGTTTTCGGGAAAAGACTTGACTCCTCCAGAATAATGAAATGAGAATTTGGGAAAGTTTTTACTTTAAACTTGCAATTAGACCATTACTTTGAAGTACTTTGAAGTCATACTTTGAACTGCAAAGAAAGGACGCTATTTTCCACTTTTATTCTACTCGTAAATCTGTATCACTGTTTTTGTTTTCCTTCACTCTATAGCTCATGCATTTGTGAATTTTTTGAAAAGAAATAAAGAAGAGTGGAGTTCAAATCACGCTGAAATACGGAAACGTCTGCATGTATCTAGCACGCATAGTTTCTAACAATCACTTTCAGCGTGACCCGCTCACATTCCTCATTTGCGAGAGACAGCTGCATATTTGGCTTAGTGATTTTCCGTCATGTCCTTTTGGAATATACGCCGCTGTATTTAGACACTTATTGATTTGTCGATGATATGAGCTTTTGGGTGAAGCGTTTGTTATTCGTTAAAAAATTGATGGGCAATCGGTTGATTGCAGATTGATGAATGCACAATCAGGTGGGTTATTCGGTCATCAGCATGAACCCGAGCGTCTCGCCACTGCTATTTCTCACATCGAAAACAAAGCGCTCGATGTAAAAACAAATATTGAGCAGCTCCTATTTATGCTTGACCTGCAGGAGGAAGTGGAATGGTTTGTGGGCCATTTTTATGAAGAGATTTTTTTTCTGATTTGATTTGATATTTGGTCATTTTGTTCGAATCCTATTTTTACAATGACCCTTAGTTTTAAGGCCTGTGCGTTAATTACGGTATTGATTTGTAGGCAGTGCAGTGACTTTTTATTTTCGAAATTTGCTCTGCATATTTAACTTTTAAGGCCTGATATATTGGACAAATTTTCATCGCTTGCCAGTGCAATGACCCAATTACAATTTATATTAAAAAAGTCAGCTCTGCCATCCGGATTCGAAGATTTTGGGTTCTTTTTGAGAACTCATGTACTGGTACCTCACTGCCTTTCCAATGATATAGATCCTAATCTCCAGGTACATTTTTATGTAAAACCTATTTCACGGCAGCATATGTAAATAAATTCCCGTTGTGTAATCAAAATGGGTCGCCGTGAAAACAAAAAATGTCGCAATTTTTCGTACTCAAGCTTGTAAAATACTAGACTTTCTTGTACTTCTTTCTGAAATCCAGACAGGTGTTTATGCACTTCCTAAAATTCAGACAGGTATGTAGATTAAATCGTTGAGCCAGAACTCGAAAGAGAAGTTTTGGTTACTTCTTCAAATAAATTCCGAAAACTTTTTTCTGAGAAAAAACTGACCGGTCTTTTAAAAGTATACTTGCCTTATGACTTTTTTTTCGAGAGGATTATTTCTCGAAACCCTCTTTTTAAATCGACATTTCTAGCAAGCCACTTCAAATCGCATTCACTGCTGGAATCACGATGTTTGTCCGGATTATTTACGCACAAAACTGACTCCTGAAGTGGAAGCCGACGAATCGCATATTGATAATGAGAAGAACACACGAACGTTTGATCAGGTTATCTCTATACAAAGACATACTGATTTTAAGAATTCCTTTGAACTTTGTTACCTATAGCGTTCAGAATGTGACAAATGAAATTCTACGGAAAAAGAAAAAAAAAATCAGTGCATATGAACTGTTATATCACTAAAACCACCCAATCAGTGTACTGTGTTAAATGTAGTAAAGACCTGAAAATAAGCTATTTGGTTGATGTTTGATTCTATATGCAGTATTTGAGACTGCTTAATGTAAATATTACAAAGCAGAGACCAATGGCATAGTTCCAGCTGAAACTAAGTGGCACGAATTTTTGTAGTTAGCACAGTAAGCTTAGGGAATTCAAAGCGATTTCTTAAACCATTCCTGAAATTGTTAAATGTGAGGTATTTTTATAACAGTTTCATTATTGAACTTTTAGGTTTAACAGTTAGCCAAGACTTGAGAATTAGAATAACCTGTTGTTAGGTAGATAGGCAAAGAAGTCTTTTTCAGGTAAATAAACAAATATTGGCAATGAACAAACACGTCGAGACATTGTTGGCATCAATGGCCGAGAATGCCCGTAGTCAGACGGAAATACAACAAGATGTACCGACTTACAGCGGTCAGGATACTCAGAAGTTGGTGAGAGCTGTTGTGAATGGAGAAGGACTACGTCCATCAAAAACTCTTGTCCCACCCGAAGGTGGCGTTACAGGAACCTCTGTCAGTGGATCACATGGGGCTGTTCGAACGCCAGGAATGACGGCATCTCCACAACAAAGGCGATAATTTTGATTAATGTTCATTACGTATCAATACGTATTCTGAGAAATACTGTTGGTATCGATTTTTTGAAACATAAAAAAATAGCAGTTTGTCATTGCACACTTTTTGCACTTCTTCAAGTGTAAAATGCGATTTCCCCCTGTAATATTTTTTAACTGTTACAACGAATGCATCCTAAGGACGTCGGATCGAGTTCGATTAAGGAGCCCTCACTAAATACCACAAAAATATGTACTAATTGTTGATGTCCATTTCAAGCCATTTTTTTTTCAATCCGAATTTCTTCAAGTATAGAGACTAACATGAAGTGTTCTTGGTTATAACTGACAAGATGTGAAACGATCCATGTAATTTTTTTTTTGCAAATGCCTCATCTCTGCTCATACACTCTTAAGGTTCATGCATATGGTGAATGAAACCTGTGACTGAAGCATTAACTGCGTTTAAACAAATCCCAAACAGGTTGATAGCGAGGGAAGGAGGGCAGTGTGATGTCAACTAACAAATAAAGATCTGAATGGTTTTAATCAGTGAAAGAAATAACAACATCAACAAAACATGGTACAATGATTCAGTCACAAAGAGCACAAATTCATTCTACAGAGGAATAAACACTACTGTACGGTAAGATAAATTCTGATGAGTTCCCAAACATATAAACGCTAGTTATCACCTCACATTTAAAAATGAGATCTCATTCAAATTTCAACAACGGATTTCGTTTCTTCTCCATTTCGCTAAAAACTGCAACAGAGGATAGAATCATGCGTAAGTATATAGGCATTAGAAAAATTGGAAATCACAAAAACTATTATGAATTTCACAATCCCTCCATAAATATTTCATAATCCCTTCACAAATAATTCCATAATCCCTCCCATATTCCCTTCATGTGCGAAAGAAAATTGCGCTGTTAGGTTCCACAACCTTAAATTTATATAATATATCAGTATACATGGAACTACGTGTGTGTTGGGAACAAACTTTGGAAGTAAGATCGTAAGTACAGTGGTCTCAATTGATTACTCCCATTCTGTGGTGCCTGGTGGTTTTGATGTAAGGTCGATCATGATACGTGATGTTAACGGCACGCGCTCCGTAATGCGACGTACAATTTCCAATACGTTCTGGAAAAATTATAGCCAACAAAGACAATAAAATGTAAATTATGTGCAAACTGCAACATACTGAAATACGAAGGTACAAACTTAAAACTACATCAGTGCCGAAACATCAATCAATTCAAATCAGCGCTTCTAAATATGAAATCTACTCAAGGAACATCGGTCTTTTAATATTTCATAAAAATTAGCAATCGTCTGAATACTACATTTCCAGGCTAGCAAGAAATGAAACAATTTTACGATCTGTTACCTGTTCGGGGATATCTTTTCCCGGTAAAGCAGCAACACCTGTCATAAAATCATTTGTTATAAAAGGACGAAGAACAAAAGATCGCAGCGTTGATGCCCTTCGTTCCAGAGGATCTCTGTCAAAATGAACAGGAATCATTACCACTGGCATCTAAATTAGTGAAATTATGACTACAGAAGTGTTCAACCGCTAAGCAAGAAAACATATTTCATATTCACATCTGAAAAAGGAAGAAAAAAAAAACCTGCTGTATTTTTTGTAAACACACTTCCAAATTGGGGTCCCTCTTACCATTCTCGTCTAGCCCACGAAGAACATCAGAAGCCATTCTGTCCGCCCACTTTAGTAGGTCTACTGTGAAACCGTTCAAATATGTGCGCGTGATGTCATTCACCGGATATTCAACCGCATTCCCGAAAACATACACTACTCTGTAAAACAGGAATCAACCACTTTGGAAAGCATATGTCTATTAGTGATAGTAGCAAAATAATAGTCAGACAACTCACAAAATAATCACATCAACTCGTTACTTTTTTCCTATATATCCAATAATAATAACCGGTTTATATTGTGTAGCAAGCGAGGTATAACATGAGCCAATCGCTCTAACAGCTCCCATGGAATAGGCCTTTCGTTTGTGGATAGTGCGGCTGCATATGCATAAGATCGTCCGTCACCTAAAATACTTTGTATGCTAACGAAACTCCTTGCAGTGCAAATCTCCGTTTCATCAACTTTAATTATATGATCGGAAACAAGAAGACTGGATAAAATTAAGATATATTTAGAATGACAAATGAAAAAACAAATTCTTCAAGTTAATTATAACAAACATGAATTAATCATACTTTCATTTCCTTTTTTATAGTGTTAAATTAACAAAAAAACGACAAACAACCTTGTACTCCAACCGACTGCACTGGTAAAAGAGTCGTTGCAATTTCAAAATCATGGTCACTGATAGCTTTCAAGTCAACTTCCGACAAGTACTGAGTTATGGTACTGAATTCTTCGGACTGAAACCATTATAACTTTTCAAGCCTAGTTCGTAATTACAAAATTTATTTTCACAATGTACAAAAGAAGTATTTCCATAAATTTCCAATTTTTAATCTGCTCTCCATGAGCGAATTAGAAAACCGTTTTATGCGAGATTAAACTACTACAACCACAACACTACAGTTAATTATTTCGCAAAATGAGGTAGCCACACAAACCACACCGAAACTTACCTTGTTAAACGCTAAACGAAGTCCCATATTTCTGGCAAGGGCTAATTAATTCTTAATCCAGCAGTAGAGATAAACTTACATCCCTATCACAAAGCGAAAGGTTTGCAACCATGTGCAAATGGTGCTGAGTAGTAACGAAAAGATCGAGGTCAGTAATTAATGGACGTTCGGCACAGACGATCCGAATAGCTAATCCTGGACCTGAAAGATTATACCACATTCTATAAAACAACCTGAAATATAAAAGTGTGTCTCCGCCACAAAACTTAGAATCATCGGTCCTTCAGCAAGAAAATTGCTAGTTCCACTATCTGCTGATGAAGTATATGCTAAACACGGTTAATGACTACTGCAGAAAAGATAACAATGACAACAATAGATAAACAATCGTGACACGTTTCTTATTTCATCTATCTTGCCTTGTTTTGATCTACCAAATGCCGAAATGTTTTTCTAGTTTTTTTAAGCTCCTGAGATGCAGGTCTCTTTCTCACTATGTGGAAGTTCTAGTCAGTTTTAAAAAAAAGCAAAACAAATTTGACCGCAACAACGCAACATGAAATGAAAAATAACCTGGGTAAGGATGTCGATGGACAATATGTTCAGGCAAACCTAGTGATATTCCTAACTCACGAACTTCATCCTTGTGAAAATCTTTCAGTGGCTCCAAAACTTTGCCCTGGAAATAAGTTGTTGCCATTTAATTATAACCGAGTGAGTAGCATTCGAAGTTTAATTATTGGTCAGAGGCGAAGAGCACCAGTTCATTGTTTTTTTTTCTTTTTTTCATGTTAAAAGGAATTCAAAAATTGATAAAAAGCAAATGACATTTACCAAATCCCTTAGTTCGCGGACAAGAGCACTATCATTGTGATGGGTTTTAATAACATCTGCATGAGAACTAGCCAAATGTGACGCGCTTTCAATCAAATCTGGTCTGAGCGTACCTTGTGCCAAAAACACATCCTTATCCAACTTCAACTAAAATGAATCAGTAAGACGTTTGAATCCAGTAAATTCATTAAATATTATGAAATCTGATGCAAAGTAGTACTGACCTCATCCATTATTTTATCTTTCACTCGCATGAATGTATCACCGATTATTTTACGTTTCACCTCGGGCTGCACCGTCCTCATTAGAGGTGTTGAAAGTTCGTTTTCCATTGGTATTCGGCCATTCATAAAGGCGTAGAAAGCATTATACCCTAAAAAACACATTATTTTATATCATGCTGAACAAAATAGCCAATTGAAAGATGAAATATTCTAAGTAGTTTCAGACCTTTTACTTCCATTGTCTAGTTTTCCGTCCGGATCAATGAGTTACTCCAACAAATATGAACATCATAAGTTTAAACCTGATTTATTGTTTATCTGAACAAATTTTTGTCATATACAAAATGAGAAAAGCTAAGCAATATCACTGCACCAACTTCCAATGTGTAATCCAGGAAGATATTTAACAAATGAGAAAAATCAGTTAACGATGGAAACTGATTTTAACTCTAAACACAAACACCGTTATTTAGATAAAAAATTAACAGCATAAAAACGTTCCTGCAATTTTGCTAGCATAAATTGAGAAATCAAAACAAGAAATACAGCGTACTTCGCACTTTCAAATTCAATTTGTTCAACGACTCCACAACTCGATCACTTTCACTGGTACGCATAAAACCGTTATCGATGTGTACAGCAATCACTCGATCACTTCCTAAAGCTTTGTGAAGAAGAGCAGCACATACCGTTGAGTCCACCCCACCCGACACCATCACCTAAACATAATGTCTGGTGCTACTACAATCAATAAATTTCTAGCACATATTTCTAGCATGTGATACATCTTAGTATAAAACTCACTGAAAAAGAACTTCCCCCACATCAAACAGTATTTCATATAGAATATTTAAAGGTACTAAAGGACCTACCAACACTTTCTTATCCACTACAACAGAACGAATTTCTTGGATACATTTTTGTTCGCGATTATCAATTGTGAAACCACCAGTGACACCAGCTATTCCAAAGAGAAAATTATGCAAAATTTCCTTTCCGCAGATAGATAAATCTACTTCAGGATGAAACTGCACGCCGTACAACTTTCGCCTTTCATCAGCAATTGCTAAAGATGTTTGAAAAACAAATGATTACGATAACTCCAAGATTTTCGATAACAAAAAACATAGATGCATATGTCACGAAGCACAGGCTGAAGCAGGCAGTAACAAAGGTTTCTTAAACATTAAATACTACGAAGCCTAAAAGAAAGCTAGACTAACCTGCAACAAAATTTCCACTCCTACCCACGACTTTGAAATCACTAGCTACAGTTCCTTCAGTGACACTATCACCATGGGTTAATAGCACCTTCTGCCGGGTTGCAAGTCCCTTGAACAATGGACAGGTTGTATCAACATCAATCTGCAAAAATCGAAGGCTGTAGCAACGCAAAGCTCTTACAATACAGCTTTCATAGTGGTTATTAAGAACTGCACTGGAACCACATCAAGGTTGACTAATCATTCAAATCCTTTGATTGCTGATCTTAATGGGTTTTCCCATCCAAAACTTTCTTACACAGCTTGTAAATTACAAACTCCACAGATACCTTCCTACTAGTCTAGAATGTCGAAGTACACCGAAATAACACATGAATAATCTTTCTTGATTAACTTAAAACCTCTGGCACATATATTTCACACCTTGGTGATGCATAATCGCTATTATCACAGTATCACAAAACTATATCTAGTTCTTTTCTAATCACTACATGCATTTTCGGGAAATGTCTGAAAATACCTCAAGTTGCCCATCTTCTCGTACAGATTTTTTGGACACATATCCTCCAAATGCTTTGTTTATCAGCTGAAAAATGTCAGCATGTTTCAATCAGTTTGAGGGATAGCCAGTATGGTAGAATTATTATTGAAATAACATCTCAATCATCAATGAAGCCTTATTGAGTAACATGGTGCAGGAGTAAATCGATTGAGTAAAGACATGTGTACAATAAGAGGAAGAAATACCTGAAAACCATAACAGATGCCGAGGACTGGGATACCACAAGTCAATATAGCAGGATCAAATTCAGGTGCATTGAATGAATTTACAGAATTTGGTCCACCACTCAATATGATCGCCCTATACAGAAAATTCTGTGCTTTTCGAAGTAAACGGAATAACTTCCGAAAATACAAAATAGAAAAGAGAATAAAATTAAATCCAGTTCCATTAAATGAAACCCATTATTTCTGTAAAAGTTGAAGTGGATTAAACAAGTCTGAACCCAAAGACATGATTCTGCTTACGCAACAGAGCTTAATACGTACTTGTAGCACCCTTTTTCGACCATATCAGCTGCTTTTGTGTTAAACGGTAAAATTTCGCTAAAGACATTTTGCTCACGAACTCGACGATCGATAACCTAAAAATCGAAGACATTAATTTAAAAAAAAAAAAAACGGTAGGACTAAGTTTGATAATGACCTGAGATAAATGATCTGAAAACGTAATACTTCCGTTTCTATACCTGTTGTTAGAAAAATATGTGAAAGAAAAAATATTATCACAAGTAGTTCTTTAACTCCCAAAACAGTTTAACAGAAGCAAGAACAAAGCGTTCCAATTTACATGCGGTATATTATGAGTGAAATTCATATTGAACAACAGTAAAATTACGCTTTTCTGATTCCTTTTATGCTATTAAAAGAAACACATACAGGCTAATGTATATTAGTTTTGCGAAATATCTAATTATGATTGAGATAATCATTAACTATTGTAAATGAAAGTTACAAAGAAATAAATAGCATACACAAAGTTTGAACAAGTATAACATTTAAACATTGGACTGAAAAACCAAGTTGCAGACAAATGCAATTCCTGCTCCAGCAATGCATGTTGATGAGATGATTTGGAACAAACTTCTCGAAACAGTTTCAAAGCAAAAATTTTTTGATGGCAATTGTTTTAGTATTTGTTATACACGGTTATACAACTTTTAACAACCTTGTTATACAAGTGATAATATGGGCTAACAAAATCCTTTGATTTAGGAATTTATGCATGTATAGCAACTTCGTTTTTTTCAAAAAAATATACTTAACAGCAAGTTAAGACAAAAACATAAATTTAGTTACCTTCCCAAATTGAGCGCCAAAATCGAGTATGGCAACGCCTCCTTTGTAAGCATTCTCTAACTTTGCATTATTCAGATGAGTAGCAGTAGCAGTGCATCCATTTGGAACATCTGTTGCTTTTTTACCGTTGGTACAGTCAAAAAAATGTTGCACTTCCATGCTTACTGATGCATCCGTCGAACAAAGGGTGAGAAAATCTTTGCTCAGTGGAACCATATGTTGTGATGGCGATTCCTCTGACGTTTTTCCTTCCTGTAACTGAAACATTAAACACGTAATTGAAATATCTAAATAAATACAAAGCATTGAACAATCATGAAGAATTCATAAACAATATAACTTCGCTTGTCGTGCCACCAAAAGACTCTCTTGTATTTAAATACTTTTTCTGCAGAAAAATTCATTTGCTAGATTTTCACAGTAATCATTTTTTCTTTTTTTACTCCAAACTAAATAAATATAAGTCAATTCCCATCCCATCTAATGCAATTCTTTTTTTCCTTTGCTGCATCTGAAAGTCCTTGCAAATGTAGCTGAATTTTAATTCTAAAAAACTATTTTGGGAAAGAACAAAGGAAGCGTGAGAAACCTAAACCTCCAGCAGGACAGAAAATAACTAACTTCAAAAGGGACTCAAATTAAGCATAACTAGCGAGAAGTATACAATCGAGAATATTTTAAGACATCAGTATATATGCACAGTTCTAACACCATTCAGTAATCATCATCAGTACAAACACAGGTGGCTAAAAATGAGATGGACTACGGCACACCCGCTATCAAAAAAAAAACGGAAAACGATTAATTGGAAAAGAGAGCGACGGTAATGTGGCCTTAGTTCACTTAATGAGCTAACATAGCTGTTTTTCCTCCTCACTCTTATATCATGAAAAAAAAACTTGCACAAAGCATGCAGTCGCTTTTGCATTCAGCTTTAGGAACACGCATGACATTCTACCGGCGCTGTGTGCCCATCCAACAAGAATCAGTATATTGTCCCTTATCCACACATCACAACGCACACTCACTGATTTTCCTTTACAATATTTTTCAAGTTAATTATCTCTTAGATAAGAACACCTTACGACCAAAGTATCCTTATAAGCACAGAAACCTAAACGACCAGAAAAAAGCATTTCAGAAGAATATATGAAGTGATACGAAATAAGCGATAGCAAAGTTTATTGCCATCCAACCATACTAGGCAACTAGAATGTTTATTAATAAAGTCATTAAGTATGCTCAGTACTGGAATCAAACCAATGAAAAACACAAAGATATTACCAGTACAGTTAGAATGCACCAATAAGAGTACTTGCACTTATTTAAAAAACAGAAAACTATAAATCATATCTCTCTCCCGTCCCCTACTCATTCAAAATAATCACCATGTCTTCGATACTGACGTTATAAAACCTCATCCCTAAAAATTCAAGTCTTTAGAAACAAATTTCTACTGCAACAGATTGGGTTTTCCTTCTCGATTCCTAATATCTAAGTCCCATCAAATTTCGATCGGAAACTATGCCTTACCTCTCAGCTTATGTGCAGTTGCTTTTGGATACAAAAATGGAAATATTCCTTCTGATTTCAAACAGAATATATCGAGACGACTCTGATAAAGTGGAATGAAAAGAATTTCAATATGTGAAGTGACTGAAATACAGAATAAGCGTTAAGTGCAAAAAAATAAAAATATGTTGTGCTTGTTCAATAAAGTTCCTTGAAGTGGACAATTAAAACGACCTAAATCCAGCTATTACAAATCATTAATTTAAAAACCGAAAAAAAGTTAAAAAACTGACCCAAATTTAGGCTTGAATTGTGAGCATACATTTACAAAGATCCAAAAAACAAAGAAGGGAAAACCATAAATTTTGAAACAAAGAATTCTATCCGAATGATCGGTCAAAAGGAAGCTGCATACGAAGAGCTATAAAAACCTCCGAAAAAAAATTAAGCGATGACCAGAGGCAGACTCACATCATTTTTGACTTTAGATTTATATTAAGTAATTTATATTAAGTATATTTATATTCAGCAATGGACTCATAAAACATTCACAAGAATACAAGAAATCACGAGGCAACAAAGTAAGGAAACTACTTTTAATGTACAAATACACTATTTCAACTAAGGCAGTCGAAGCTTTTTATTGTTTCAATACCCGTAGTTAACCCATTCTTCCACATAAATGCGATATGGCATTCAACTGCATCACGTCACCGAATTTGAAGTGCCATTTTTCATTACCTAATAGTTGCACTGCTACTGAAGAGTGTTCTGCTGTAACCAGTTTTACTTTTTTTTGGAGTATTCATGAATTTCTAGGAAAATTATTGATGAATTTACGGAAATAAAGTTTACCTTCAATGAATCCGTGCCAACTGTAGCATTAATAGTATGAGATGAGCCAGTTACAACAATCTCTCCATTACATATGGGAGGTTCATATTTTGCTTGTGTTGCACCATCCGGCAATGTTGGGGACGCTGTTCGTTTCATTGCCTCACCTTCAGTACTTCTATTTGTTTCACGGTGGTCACTGCTACTTCCAGGGCTATTCCTTGATGATGGACTCCGCTGCAAAATTCATATCCCGGAATAAACTGATTATTGTATTTATTTTTCAATTTTACTGAAAAAATAAAACGTTCCATAAAACGTCTTGGAAGATCTTGCACACTTCATCTTCAAATCTTATTATTTTGAACTACCCTCAAATAAAAAGTAATGAAAATTGATGAATTTTTGAACATATCCAAATCCACATAGTAATCTGCACTTAAAAGCTCCCGAACTCCTTGACAAAAATTATGTTTGCATCTCAATTCTCGTAAATATATCTATGTAAATGAAAACTGCTTTTATTCGTATTAGAATATGTTGCACATAAAATACCTTTGTTTTCTTCCGCAAAAATGGTCGCAAAATACTGGTGTGCTTTTTCGACGAATTGGGTAATGTCCTCGGCAGAGAGGACGAATCGCTACTTTTGGTACTGCCAAGTGTGTCGGATTTGTTATGTGAGGAGTCAGAAACTGGATTAGTTGGATTATTTGGGTCAAACGATGAAGACAACGAGGAACCCGTGTTAAGCAACTTTAAATATAAACCTCGGAATGGTGCCACGCTCTGTTCCTGCTCACCGGCTCCAAAATATTTGTTGGTATAAGTGTAAGGCAAATTATGCGGTGAATGCTGCAAACACCGAGTCATTTCAAGGTTCTATTAATGACCTGATCAATATACAATCTATTCGTATTTGCAAAGAGGCCAAAAATCTAATTACACGCAGCTCTTTATATAACTCTTTTTAATTTAGTATCTCGAACATCACATACTGATCTACACTGCTTCTATTTTTTCAGATGGCGACCCGCCTCTATTTCTGATCTCATAACAAAGAAGTTTCTACTACCTTGGCATACTCAATCCTCAAATTATGTCATTTTATACAAATTCCGTTTTTTTTAAATTTGGAAAATATTTTTAATATTAAATTTAAAAAATTTGATTTTTTAAATATAGCTTCAGTTATCATGAGACTCCACGAATTATATGAAATTGAGAAAAAACGAAACAGAACAAAAGGCACTATTCAATAAATATGAAAGGGAAGCTATGTATACCCTAGAAGCATAAAATCAGAACCAAAAATAAAAACGACCCTTGAAAAACGAACAAATAAGCGAATTTAGCTATAATTTTCTACAAGAAGCAAAACAAAAAAAGTGCACGTTTCTAAGGTTCATGAGATCCATCACTCAAGGATAAAAACAGAACCGGAACTTCAGGAAGTGGAATAAAATCTTTGTTTCCGCCATTCTACGCAATATTTTGGATGAAAACTAGGTAAAAGAGTCAGGATGGACAAACAAATAAAGACAAAATATTCAGAAAAAAGGAAAAAAAAATGGACAATTCTTTAAGCATCCATGACCGCTCTTTACGAAGGCGTCAATTTTACAAAGCACAATAACAAGGTGAACTGGAAAGTTAATACACGATATCAAAATCGGACTAGATGAAGCCGCCTGAGATAGCAAGTATTAAGACAAATATACTTTATTATATACTTATAATAAAAATACTTAAACTGCATTTACATACATGCAGGTATCAATCTTAGATAATTGATGTTCAGAACCAAATATACAGTATTAGAATACTTCGTTATTTTAGACCTTTCTATTGAATATCATATGTGTGGAAGACATGCATTTTCGATATTGAACTTTAACTCTCATGACAGCACGGAACAGTAGAGTTTCTTGTTTGCAAAAATCAACGAAGTTCCGTTTTTGTTTTGTTCCAGTGAGTAGAAAAAAAATTAGATAAACGGATAGTCAGCATGCTTGAATTACAATGAGATTTCAAGCAAAATTTGTCTGAGATATGAAAATCATATTGAGCTTAAAAATGAACGTTGTTGCACGCTAATTCCATCACCACTATAATTTTCATGGAAATAAAATCTGGAAAACTATTGTTGTAATACTTTTCAAACTAAGAATTGTCCAGACAGGATTCAACTACGCATATGATTTGTTATATATGATTTGCTCAAACTGCGAGAGAATGAGCCAAACGATAGGATTCTTCGCTTAGTAAAAATCTCGTGAAACACGAACGCTTGTTGCAACGGTATTCAAAATGTCAAAAGAAGGAAGAGTTCATTATGCATCTGCTCGGTAATCTTAAACACTTAGACCACTCAGACTCATGGGTCAATTTTCATGTGGGTAAGTTGGGTTAGTATCCGAATTTAGCCCTATCTGCTTACAACTACTGAGTGATCTGGCCGTAGTTAAGGATATAAAAAGAAATGCCCCACAATTCTTCAACGTGTATAAACATTAGACTGAAATATGCGATATGATTTACAGTGAAAAAATATCATGCAGTAAAGCAATAGACGTTAAAATAGCTCAGAGTGACAATTAATTGTAAATTTGCAGGCAGTTTCCAAATAAACACGATTGCATGGTAATACTGATAGGACGAACATGATAAGTGACTTACTTTGCTTGTTCGGCCTCCAATTTTGATTAAAGAAGCCAAGATGACTCAATACTGAAATGGAATATATCTAGAAGTGATGTGACAAAAAAGAAAAATCCAAAATTTTCAAATTATAGAAGATCATCCTGCACCCAGTTTACAGCCTCTTGACGCCTCTACAAGCAACTTGTAGTTCCCTCTTTTGGGATCCCACACGAGAGATCGCGGAAGGACAATAAACTACAATGAAACCAAGCCACTCAACACACTCATTATGCGCCAAGTGTTCGCCGCCACTACAGTGAAGCTGGCAATAGTTCAAGACGAAGTCTACGGTATATGATACAATTGCTCTAAAGCAATTGTCAGCTTTAGCAGCTTTAAAGAACTTTAAGGAATCATAAGTGAGTGTGTAATGATGTATTTGCATGTGCCAAGTTGGATCGTGACTAAGATTAGAAATTTTAGTGTTCATTGTTTAGCAATGTTTCCTAATACCCCTACACTAATTTATGCTAACAAAGCGCTTTACCAACCTTATAATCGTAAAACCAGTCCTTGAAGGATGTACATGTAAACCCTGCAGATAGCAGGAGGACATCCTTCAGTTTTCTTATTCTTCAGGTTGATGTCTTCGGAATTCGTCTTGTGGCGACGTTATTCTTAATGATTTATTATACTAATATTGTTTCCTTTACTTAATGGTTCAATTACCAAATTTGAGGTGGAAATAAAGAAAATCTTGCAACTGTGCCATGTTGGCAAAATACTTTCAAAAATTTAAAAATTCTCCACTAAAATCTTTCACTCAGTTTGCCCATTCCCTAGCAGTCAGATATTCTGAAAATAAGTAAGATTAATCATGGTTATCCCTTCACCAATCAATTTGCTTTCGAACATAGAGGGATTCCGTCCTCACTGTTCTTTTCTAATAACCATTTTGAGAAGGTTTAATCTTCAATCATCAGTCCTCACCATTTCGATGGTATTTGTGACACTGCACGTCTTCAAATGATTTATTTCATACCTTTCTTGCAAAGGAATAGAATTGAATACATTGCGTGATGTTGTAAAAACTCCCACCTATTTTGACCATTTCGTTTGAAATCGAAACGCTTTATTTTGGACTCTTAACTTCTAATACGATTGCTCGCAGTGGAGGGTTTTAAATTTTAAACGGAATCAATATTTTTTGAAATATGTCCCGTTGTTGTGTTCTTTTTCCTTTTTTTCTTTTTTGTGACATATGACGGCTTGGATGGTTTTGAATTACATAACAGAAAGGAAGGGTAACATATGACCATAGCTGCTCCGTTTACCAATTGAGAGCAACACGGAAGGAAGCGAAGGCAAAATACCCGCCACTGTCTGCCAAACTTTGCGATCAATTTCGTCCCATCCTACTTACTAATACAGTTGTAGATTTTGTTGATAGATATTCCTTTCATGTAATCATACTCCACATCCTGCTCGATAACTCACTGCATTGTGATTTATATATGAAATATTTCGTTAATCGTACGACGTTTCCTGAGACCTAATGAGTACATTAGGAAACAGCTGTACCATTCATTTCCTCCACGTGGTGGTTTGATTCAAGTTGGGTAGCTCGGACTGGCTAGTGAGAAAGTTGAAGGCAACAGTTACAGTTTTTAAAAATTGTAACCCAAATAGTTTAAAGCAGCAGATGGATGTTTCTGGCTCGATTCTTACAGTAAATAGTACTCCTCATCGCTCACTGTAGGTAAAAAAAACGGTTGAAATCAGCTGCAATATACTGCGTCACCGGACAATGGAAATAGCTATTTGTGATGACTCTAAGCGTTAACACTGTTAATACCAAGTGTACGAAGGAATTCCATTTGCTGAAGATAATGCCCAGTTGTATTATCAGATTACTGAAGCAAAAAAAATGTATGCCACCGGTACACATTTTGATTTCACACATATTTCAAATAACATATGGTGTTGTATTTCTGGCTTCATCTTAATGTCGGTTGCCGTAATTTTCTTTCTTGCTGTACTGCAATCATTCGGAAAGGTAATATCATTGCGGACATCACTAGCAGTTTCAGAGATCGTTCCATTACTCAAAAACTATGGAGGAGGGATTAAGGCGATAGGCTCGCTGTTATTTTCCAATGCGATTTTTGAATATATATACAAAAGATTATGTAAAGAGCTTTTGAAAACAATCCAACTAAAAGATTATTTAGTCTTATTGATTTGTTAGAAATTCATTTCGATTTCTGATTGCATAGGTAGGTAGTTAATTGAACACGCTGATTATTATAAGCACTGCTTTTTGAGTCCATTTAATTTAGTTGGCATTGTCGTAATTCGCCTCTATGGTTTTGAGTTGTTGGACTGATTGAATGAAGGGGTAGGTTCTGCTCAATCTATTTCCAAACGAGAATTCTTTTCTAAATAGTTTTATTCATTTTCTGAAAATTAAGGTACCATCTGATTTTTTCCTGTTTTCGTTGACTTTTACCAGGTTTTAGGTATCTCCATTTAAAATATTTGCTTTTTAGTTCAACTTCACATGTTTTAACACTTATTTTATCTTCCTACAGCAGAATTGGGAGAAGTGAGAAGCGAAGATAGTCGTCAATGAGAGGGAGGAAGGGTCGAAGACAGATCGCGGGAAGCGTACCATTTCTTAAAGGATTGCATACTGCCTTGTTTTCTCTTCAGATTTCACTTGGAGTGAGCAGAATTCATCTGCTGCCTCTGACATGGTTCTAGGCTTTTTTTTGCTTTTGATTTTTTATGTTTAACTTTGTGTCCTCATATACTCAAGTGCTGATGGCACATGGTTTGCCTTACCTTAAATTCCTACAAATTTAAGACAAATACTTCGATATTGTTTCAACATTCCTTCATTTTTTTTTTTTTTTTTTTTGATCATTTGGGCACAATTCCTATTATTACAAAGCATAACAGACTGCAACATTGTTTTCAGTTCTGGCTTTCCGGATACGAAATACATACGAGGTTTTCCCCATTAATTCACGCGTAATTTGGGATGCTTTTGTTTAGATAGCATAGTTTATAAAAGCACCTAGACTGCGCTATGATATGAGATTTGAAATTATTAAGCCGGAAGTTGACAACCATCGGCGTCACTTTCTCTTTTAGGCATAAGAGGTTATACTTGACACCGAAGCATCATGACAGCGCACTGTTAAGCCGTGGTTCCCTTATGGGAGCAAAGTGTAGATTAGGAAAAGTTGTCATGGTGGGGCGAGGTTTGATTGGTTGTTCGCCAGTGGTAGGTTGGTCTTTCATTATGGATGGAGCGGAGCTGGTATAAGATATTATTTGCACATCGAAATAAGGGGGAGGAGTTGTTGGTGACAACATTGGATGGGCAAAGATATCGATTCTTTCTTTTTGATGTTATATAGGTGTACCTGTTTGGTGTAACAGGTAGAGGTGTGGGAGTGGCTTTGAGCAAGTAATTTGTGACCTGGGAAAACTGCATATATTCCACATCCCCAAACATTTACTGTCAACTTTTCTGTAAATAATTCTCATTTCTCTTAAATTTTGTTCGCTTTCATCTGTGTCTGTCTGAATGCATGAGATTTTCGGTCATTTATTCAGGCGTGAATTGCTGAGTGGTTGGCTTGCTGAATAGCTGGCAACTGTGTGATCACTGATCAGTGTAGCAGTGCACTGTCATGTATGGTTTAATTTCATTGGGAACTCTCCTGCTACTTCTTGATAACGCACAATCTGAGGAGGAATGCTTTGCAGTATGTGCCCAAAATCACACAACTGAAAGGGTTATTTGCTTTACAGATATCTTTGTAAAGGCTATTATTTTTATTGTACAACTAGGTATGGCGCTGCATGCGATATCACTCCAAACCTTTATTCCTGTTAAATATTCAACAGATTTCTTCAAAAGCCAAAATTTATATGCGCGACTCATGTCTTACGACAAATGAATATAGTTTCAGTCCCAAACCGCGTGCAAGGAGGGATGCCGTCTGCAAGTAATTTTTGCATTTGCATCCGACAGTGTAATATCAGCGAGGGAAAACTGTTACAACGGTTGTGTCAGGTCATATAATGATGAAGCGGAGAAGCAGGCTTGTTCATTTGGCTGTGATAAACAGCCAGATATGAAGAAGTCCAGAGTGGGTTGCATTTCACCATGTTTTATTGAGACTGGTTCTACTGGTGAAGGAAATCATTTAGAAATGAATAATAAGTTTTTGGGATGAAAAAGAAAATGCTTTGTTTTAGTTCTCAACTTCGTCCTTATCGATGATGGTTCCTTACAAAATCTTTCGTTATATTATCATTATCAGCCGATTTTTTGTTATAAAAAAATTAAAAGGAATGTTTGCAGCCCCATATGGAGCCTAATTCAAGTCTTTTTTGTTGGAATAGATTGTAATTTTAATTCATTCAATGCTTTAGAATATCTTTTACCATCAATTTTTAGCGCCCTTCTTTACAGATTCATGTATCAATAACAAATAAGAGTCCTACATTTCAAGTGGCTCGCGGAGCAATGGAAAAAATGATACGTCGCATAAGCAGTTCATTGCCGTTATTGGGGTATGTTCGTTAAGATTTTATTCAGTATTACTGTCGGATGTTCAAATCTGTAGCTGTCGAAATAGCTCCTCTATGATTAATAAACTGAGTGCGCTAGGCTTCATCAAATTATTGACTGCATTTTTATTTCTGTAATATTCTTTTGCAAACTCTGTTCTGAACCAGTTTCCATAGTTCGGGACAGTCACATCTGGGAAACACTGAGACTTGGTGAATATATGTCTCAAAAATTATGAGCAGAAATTATTTACAGTGGCACAAACCTAGAATACAGCATGCTATTTAACCCTCTCACCAAGTAGTGGTGTCTCTAAAATAAATCTGTTGCTGCGGAACTTGAAGTAGGTGCTTCTGACGAGCTTCACTTAACGTTTTTATGAATAAATATGATATCTCAGCGGTATGTAGTTATGTGGTAACTACAAGTGGTTTGGAAACACATAGTTCAAGATTCTTCCTTTTTTCTGTTCATTAAGTAAAAGGATGTCTATCGGTGTACTAAAAACGAGAAAATGAGATGAAAAAGATGCCTACCAACAAAGAAAATTGGTATGATAGATGTTGTAAAACAAAGACGTGCGTTTACAGAGCACAGATTCGGTATTGTGAGGTTTAGAGCCTTGACTTCGTCCTGTTTGAATGTGTAATAGATCTTGGATATTTGTTATGTTAATGATTAAATGTTTTTATGCAAACTTGTTGACCGATCGAAAAACACTTATTTTTCTCGACAATACATATATAACCGCTGTGCTTATCATTTTTTAAAATTATCTCATAAATTCATGCCCTTTATTTACAACAATTGCGACACTTTTGTGAAGAGATTTATTATCGAGGGAATGTTGGCGTATGTCCTGTATTTCCAAGGAATAACAACAAAATTGCATCGGAATATAGTGATAAATAAAGTCCGAATAACATTTCTAAGCGGTTTGGTTCTTTTTTTATTTTCCTTAGAAATTTTTTTAAGTTTTAGGGAATCGGGTTCAGCATCCTTAGAAGAACGTGATGAGCGATTCTGGGATGATCCATTTGCGCAATTCCATTTTCACATGCAGAATGAAATGGCACGACTCCACCAAATTGCTCAGAATATTCTCAATTTGCAACGCGCACAAACTGTGATGCCAGTTATTGCTAAAAACAGACCAGAGGGGCATGAGGAGAATGCAATTGAAGGTTTCTCCAATTATTCCTGTTGATGTTCTAGATTCAGACACTCCTTTTTAAACGACTTTTTAGGATTCCATGTGGGAAACAATGACAAGAATGGAGAAAAGATTATGGAGGTGAAGCCAGTAGAGTTCAAGAATGAAGAGCAGCGACTTCTGGGATATGGAGGCGAAAATCCAACTGTTGTGGAGATCCCGGTTAGTTCTATGGTTCTTTTTTTACAAATTTTGCTTATCCAAATGTAGGGGCATTTCATTTGAAATCGTCGATTCTTATATTTTATGTTACCTAAAATTTTGATGCAGGAATCGTCGCTTCTTTCTCGATTAGCATCACGAGCTCGTCGTCTTTCGCTACTCAGTCAATGGCTTGTTTGCGTTGCGCTTTTCCTTTGTTTTGTTTCAATGCTTTCTATCTCAGTGGCAATTTTGAAACAGATCAAATCGCAAAAGTATCTGAATCTGAAGGTAAGGGTTCTTTATCACAACAGTAATTTTTGTAATAATTTAAACTGTGGAACGAATTTACCACTTTTGTATTCCAGAAAATCACACGACCAATGCTTAGAATATTCCGAAATCAAAGAGAATATCCATAGAAACTTGAAACTTGTCTCTATGAGACTTCAGGAAATATGTAATTAGGAATCGCTATGATTTGCTGATATCAGGATATCAGGAAATAGCTTGAATGGAACAGTTATCATTTTGCTTTATTATTTGATTTCTGTGTCAGCTTGAATTCTCTGCAACTTAATATGAGTGTAGTGCATGAAAATTGTTACAGAACGTGCATTCGGTTATCCCATCAGCATTCGCAGAATCTCTTGCAGCAAAGAAAATACCACTGGAATCTGCAGTTGTAGTAACCGATTATCCGCTGATTCACGATACTCCCCCTCCGGCTTATGATCAACTTTCAGTTCATAAGGAGAAACATTGAAAATATTGCTGATAATTCTGACCCTAAAGTTTAGCTACTACCTGGCTATCATTTGTTTATTCTTAATATTGTGATCGGTCTTCTCATTTCACGTAAGCTATATGTATAAAAAACCATAAGGCGCTCTCACTCAAGCTGACATTTCGATCCCTGATTGTGATTTTTGCAGTGCTGAAACATGACCAAAATTTCGGACTTCTGTAATGCTACTGCTACTTCTGTTGTTTACTTCCATTTTTGAGGGTATGATTAATCATTAAAATTGTATTCAAGGAAGAGAATGACTTGATGTGCTTGCTTATTGAATTAATATGCTATGCACCTATCGGAAAACGTTATTTGATTATAATTAATCATTGGTCTGGTATCTTCTAAAATATCTTTAGAAACAGCCTATCAGTGTCACGTTTTGGACATTTCGACGTAGTTGTACAGATATTTTCTATATTTTGTTGAAACTTATGTAGATGGGATCCGTGTGTATTTTCCATTTTTTCAATAAAACATTGGAAGATAGTATATATGATTTGGTACGAAGTGGGTTTTTTCTGTTAAATTGGGCTTCCAAGAGCTCGCTTGTACAGATATATATTCCAGAAAATAATAGTATTCAATGTATTCAAATTATAATAGTATTCAATGTCCCTTTTATCCATTTGATGAGACGTATTGGCCACTTATTGTTCCGACTTGCTATTTTTCTCTAATATAAAAAATCCAGTTTTGATAGGAGAAGTGACATATGCGCAGTTTAGGAGAATTCATGTGTTGCAATTTAGCAATCGTGTAGGATGCGCGACGTGCAGGTGAGGGTTCATTAACAGTTGCAGCTAGGATGAAAGAGAGTATTGGCACGAGGCATCTTGAGTTAAAGCTAGGTGATTTTAGTTTTAATTTTAAATTATCCCATTCATTCGTTGTCGACAGGATTAAAAGACTGGGAAGTTCCAGATGTTAAGCTTAAATTTTACATTTTGTAACATAGCTGAAGCGTATTCAGAAACACTCTACTTGGTAACCATATCTGGAAAGGAATGAATATTAAAAGGATCATGTAACGTCAATAAATAGGATTATTATCTAACTAGAGGATCAGTAAATATTTCGTTTTGTGGTTGTATTCTTAAAAAGGAATCCTGCACTGATCTCATTATCATATCTTTATATTTGTTGACTTGAGACATTTACCAATTTACCAGCATAAATGTATTTGTACTCCATTATCATTAATACATACATTGCTACTAATGGAGCTATATTTTTCAGCTGTAGGCAGTATTCATTTCGGTGTATGAAATGTCCAAGTTTTATTTATATTTGGATGGAGATGCTGATGGTGATGATAAGTTAACTATTAACAAAGCCTATGCAAAACGTTATAACAATTGGCGACACTTGGAGGAATTGCAAAAATGTTCGTTTGGAAAAGTTTATGATTGACTAGTGCCAATATGGATGCTGTGAGGAGAAATGGGGTTGGGATTACAAACAAGTTGAAAATACAAGTTAAAAGTATTTAAAATATATTAAAATAAGTTGAAAATATTTAAAATAATTTGACGAATACTTCGGGGTGCATGTATTTAGGGGATTTGAAAGTTTTGTTATTTTATACCATTGTGACATCAGAAATTAGAACAAAACTTAGCTTTTTTTGACAATTTGCAGTGAAAGATAAGTATGGCGATGGTGTGGAAGATGACGATGATACAAACAGTTCATGTAGTGAAGAACCTGCTGTAAGTCTACTGCAATTTTATATTGCAGGCTGCATCTTTTCAGGAGTCTTTTACTAAGCATGGTTTTGACCGTAAAGCTTTTTATTTTTTTCAGCTGTCGATAACTAATTAAAAGACATCATTACATAATGGTTGATTAATTTTTAGTATGGGAAAATTCATGTTCTTGAATTTAAATGTGTTTGGATATTATATTTGAAAATTATAAAATATTGGGAATTACAGGTATGGTCAGCAGAGCACGAGAAAGATTTCCTTCGTACATTGTCTGCTTTGAAAACCCATGATCTAAGATTGTATTCGGGTCAAAAGTTCTTCACCGCTGAAGATAAAGGGTTAATAATTTTTGCGCTACCAAGTCAAGTAATGAAAATTTCCTTGTTATTAAATAAGCCCTTACAATCTTTTTCATTCGTATACCAATAAAATCAGAAGTATCAACACCGATACTTGCACTTATTTCCGCACAATCAAATTTATTTCCCAATTTATACAATATATATTTTTTAGAACAGCGATTGGTAACAAGTTCAAAAAAAAAGACGCTCCGATGTTTCTGAAGGATTACGAAAGAAAGCTTGTTCTTGAAAAAAGGGGGTAAATTATTTTATTCGTTTGAGTGTTTGTGTAGAGAGGGTGAGAGACAGCGATTAATGAAAATTTATTTTTTGCATTAGGTAGTCTCACTTATTACCATACTGCCATTATCAATGATTAATCGCATGCTTCTGCAGAGATATCAGTGAAGATGAGGAAGAAAAGAAGACTTCTAAGCATGGCTATTACGAAGAACAGGAATTAATAAAGCGAGAGTATGTATTTGTTTTATTTTGCGTTTATTGCTGATTGTAGCTCCTCGAAGTGATTTACTTTCCAGTGGTGAGATATTGTTTCTAATTTAAAATATTATAGATTAAAAGCTGTGCTTGCTAAACAAAGTGACGACATGGAGCCACTATTACGACAACGTATTAAGGCAGAAGATGAAGTGGTAGATCATATGATAACACTGTTCTTTTATTATTGTTGAAGAATGTTCATGGAACTTTTTATTTATAGAAAAAGTGTCTCTTAAAGGATCAACATTATATATGTTTACTGGCCAAATAAATAAATCAGTAAGAGTATTTCAGAAAAATGAAGAAGATCAATATTATGAATGGCTGAAGGGACAAAGAGATGAAGATCTGCCTGGTGTGGAAGAACTGGTGGATAATATTTCTGCTGTCGTTCACTGAAAAATATTTTTAACGTTCTTATACTCAAATTTTAGTAGAATATGTTGTTGGTTCTGTTATATGCAATAATAGTATGCATCAATTATTGTCACTTTCAGAAAGGGCTCAAAGAAGCATGGAATGACACAAATTTAGACGAAAGTGAGAAATTTCTACGTGATTATTTGTTGAACAAAAAATACGATGTTGAAGGTGATGATGGGTAAGCTTTTATTTGTATGCCGACAAATTTGCACTGATTCATTTTTACAAATAGAATTGAAATCATTTCATTGAAATTATTTGAAAAATACCAGAGTGTCTTCCCGCACAGATTAAATCCCATTAATAATCATAGTAGTTTTACCTTTATCTTACATGCATTTTCAGTGTTCCGCTGTATGAAGAAATCGTGAACGTCGAGAAGGATGAGGAGGAATTAGAAAGAGAGAACGAGTTTGAGCGGAAGTATAATTTTCGATATGAGGAACCTGATCAAGATTTTGTTAGTTATTGTTTATATTCATAAATATTAAATGCAAGGAATGTTCTGCACTTATAATATGTAAGTTTGGGTCGGACCTGTCTCAGTCTCTTTGTTTAAGTGAAGCTTAATTCCATTTCCAGACAAGTAAAAAATTGGTTATTTGAACATGCGTTCAGCTGAAATGTTCAAAATATTTATGTCAAGTCCACGAGTATTTGCAGATTAAACATTATCCTCGAATAGTAAAGCAGTCTTTGCGGAAAAAAGATGAACGTCGGAAGCAGAAAAGAGATGCATATAAAGAACGCAAAAAATCGGCGAAACAGGCTCGAAAAGATGAAATTAAAGAATTAAAAACTTTAAAAAAAAACAAATTGAGGATAAATTGAAAAAATTGAAGAAATTAGCTGGGGATGAAGACCTTCCACTTAATGTCGATGATTTGGAAGCGGATTTCGATCCTACGGCTTACGACAAGCGTATGAAAGTATGTTCATAGTATTTCTGTTTCACTAATTCTTCTACAACTATGATTTCCATTGCACAGGAAGCTATGCTCATCATCATATTTAATTTATTCTACGACATTTGTGGGAACGATAGTGGAGGATGATTGTCATCTTTTATTGCTTCATTATGCTGAAATTTTAGATTATTTTGGAGGCGGAAGTCATGTTTTCATTTTGTAGGAGATCTTCAGTTCTCAATATTATAAAGAAATTGTGGACGAGAATAAAGAAAAACCCGTTTTTTCTGATGCTTCCGATGTCTCTACCGACGATGTTAGTTTGAGATAAAATTGGGTTTTTTTTTTACTCTCACAGCACCACTTTGAAAATTCCCGTATTGTGAGTGTTGTTCTTTTCGACATTTTCTGCCCTTATCAACTGTTTATCTGGATTATTTTACTCCTTTTTCTGCAGTCAGATTACGACAGTTTCGAAGTGCATAAAGAAAGAAAAGAAAATGCTGACAACATTACTGAGGATTGTAACGATGATGAAGCGTTGGTTCCTGAAAAAAATCAAGTCGGAAAAAGAAGAAGAGAAATTCGCGTTTTATAGAAGTTGTTCTTAAAAAAAACCCTTGTTTAATCCAGGTTGTTTTTGGGAATGATGCTTCTGGTTGTTTGCATATGCGTTTTCTAATCTTGTTTCTTTTTTGTAAGATTTATAGCTTGATCTATGACTAACCAAAACTTTGCATCATTTGCAGAAGAAAAGTCATTTGAAGAATATTTCAACGAATACTATGCACTTGAATATGAGGATATAATTGGTGATGGCTTAATAACTAAATTTAAATATCGCAGTGTGCCGGCTAACGATTTTGGAATAACAGTTGATGAGGTAACGTATTTTACTTCCTCTCGTCGTATTCTTTAACATCGATTAATTATATCTAATTTGTATCGATTAATTATATCTAATTGCTAAACGCGTATTCGTGGTCAAAATTTATGTGTTAAAATGTATGAAAGTAAATCTTAATAATATGCACATAAAAAACATCTGTAATGTGTGGAAAGGAAGTGCGACTAGGTGTTGCTGAAAAAATTCCATTTTTTAAGTTATTAAATGCGGACGATCGACAACTAAACGCTTGGGCATCATTAAAAAAAGCTACAGCTTACCGTTCAGAAGCTGAAGAATTGTATGACATCAAAGCGTACAAAAAGAAAGCACTGAACCTTCTGAAAAAAAAAGAATTTTCAGTACTGATTTCGGAGGGTAAGCATCTATATAATTTATCTTTTGAGAGTTTATCTCATAAAAGAGGTCTAGAGCACCAACGAATTGGAAATTAATAGTGCTGATATTCCATTATTATGAATAATAATTTGGTATTTAAAACTGAAGCTTATTTTAGTTTCTGATCGCTTATAATTGAAGATCCAGGAAGGTATTTCTGTTCGTTATGGAAGTATGAATGAAATGAATCTTGATCATTAAATTGTGAATATTTTGACTTCTTGCTGAATCTAATTCCAGAAAGAACTCTAACAAATTGGCTGACAATGCTAGTGGTATGGAGCACATATGTCAAATGGGTAAAGCAACAGCTAAGAAAAAGAGGACAAAGAAAAGCACTCAAAACTGTCCTGACGATGTGAAGTTGGGAGAAAGAAGTAGCGCTGTGCTACAGGAAGTGGGTTATGAAGTTCTATTTCTTGGCGTTATTAATTCTTAGGGAAAGTCAAGTTATGTTCGTCGAGTCAAAGTTTTCTTTTTCCTTTTTTTTTTCAAAGTTCACCATAACACAACATGTTCTGGCAATACTTTGTGTTAATATTATTCAGCACAAAAATGAACTGTCTAATAGATAGTAATTTTCGGGAAATTCATGCTTTTTTCAAACTAAACTTTCAAAATATTTTACAGTGCTAAAACGGAAGGATTAAGGATAGTTTTTCAGGGAGTCCGGTTGCTGAGTCATTTTAAAAACGCTGGTAGTCGTAAGAATCACAGCAAATATGAACAGTTTAATTCAACAGTTGACATTAATGATGACAGACTTCGTGCTTATGGCATCAATCCAAAGAAGTATAAGAATAAATTGTTCCATCGACAAGAAAACTTATAAGTGAAGGTTTTCAGAAGTGTCAGTAGCAACTTCGATATTAGTTACTTTTTACCTGTTCTTCGGCTTCTGGAAAGCAGAAAATATTGTTTTTGTGTGTTGTAGTTTACAGTCACGTCATATGTGTACAATTTGACATCTTCGTCGGAAATTTTATCTCGTTTGTTTAGATGTAAAGGAAATGAGTTAATGAGAGATCTCTCGATAAATATACGGAATCTCTGGGTTGAATTTGGAAGGATCCCTTCAGCTTATTTAATGGAATCACATCATTCAGAATTACAGAAAAGACGAGCAGAAATTTACCATGTTATTTTGCCACTCAGCAAATTGATAGCTGTGCAAAAACAATGCAACAAATCTGAAGTCATCTTTTTGTACAGCATTACAAATAAACTAGCATAATTTACACTTACAAGTGAAACAACCCAATAACACAAAGATATAACATTCTTCGGAAGAGATTTCAGATGCATTATTGATAAGCATTGAACATACAGCGCTGTCCTATCGGTTCATGTAGAATTCGTATTTATTTGACTTTTCTTTCCATCTCGACGACAGTACGCAAACCCCCAGTAACTAAAAACCATAACTACCATAAAGCGGTGACGGAAGTGTGCTATTACTCATTTCTTAACAATATCGAGATTACCCATAAGTTATATATTGCTTTTTAGCACAACAGGATGTGATGGTAAATAGAATGCGCACTTAACAAACTGGAAATTTACTTTAGTTCAACGCAGAATTAAAAAGAACAGTTTAGAAACATGAAGCTAAGGTAATTTTAGAAGAGATAAAAAGTCAACAGTACGTACTGCACAACATACCGATGACAAAAACGTTACACAAATATCGTCAAAGGAGATAAGGCAATGAGACACGACTGTCAACAATCGAGATCGTTCAGTAGAAAAACTTTCCCTATTTAATCAGAAACTAAAACATTTTAAGCTTTACTAAATTTAAAAGGAGAAAAAAACAATCAAACATGGAATGGAAACACTGAGAAAATTCCTTATCTAAGAAGAATTATTCAATTGGAAAAACCGAAAGAGATTGCATGGTCATTGCAAAAAGTGAGTGAAACTTCTTCGAGATGATAGAAGTACAATTTTCAGCCTCCTGTACAGAATAACTAGATGCACAACTAAAGCTTCGTGCATGATGCATATATTTCAAAATGAAAAGAGATCTTGTCAAATGCACCCCTTTAAACGATACTTCGGTTAGGTTGCCGATAGCAGAAAATAAGACCAGAAATGTGATTATAAAACAAGAAGTGAAAACTATGAAATTTAAGGATCTGAAAGAAAAACTACAGCTTATTTACGCCGCTTTAGGCAATCAAAGCATATCCATTTCAGAAAAAAGTAACGAGATAATTTCAACAACTGACAGCGCAACAATCTTATTAAAAACCTGCTGCTTATTTTAAGCCCAAAACTTATATTTCAGCTTATTGGCAAGTTCTGCAGACATCAATGGGAAATAATCTTCCGAGCCATCATTTGTAAAATGACCTCTTCCATCACTGCTGCTCGATACTGAACCATTATCATCGGTAGCATTTCTGTTAAAACATAATTAAAACCGCTACTGTAACCGAAGCTTCTCAAGCCGCACTGTGCACGTATGTGATTTAAAAATTGAACATTTTTAAAAAATTATTCTTTGAAATCTGATATGTACCAACCTTTTGAACAGCATTTTTTACAATTAGAAGATTGGAACACCCATACGATATTGATCGCTAACAAGTATTAGTTCATATCTTGCTATAATTTTACCACTTATGGACATGTAGGAGATCCTACATAACTTACAGGATACACCAAGTCAAAACTTGAAGGCGACTCAAGTGTAAAATATAAAGTTATGCTTACTGCTCAGTCTTGAAATTATTGCGTCCTCTTTTGGCGAGATCAGCAGCAGCATAAAGATGCGCCGGTAGAGATATCGGTGAAGTGACAATGCCATGGGCATAGCAAAGGGCATTTGTCATACCCTCTAACTCGTCCATTGACATACGAGGTTCGTCATCGATCAAAACCGTCGCACGTACAGGACGTGCAGTACCCTGCAGAGTAAAGACAAATCTCATTCCTCAGTTAATTACTAAAGAGCTAAAGTTCAGTGACCAAGCCAACATGTAAACCTTTAATAAAGCCAATAATTCTCACAGACAGTAACATATTAAGATCACTATTTCTGATAGAAATATTGAAAATTTACAAACCATGACAGATTTGTGAGCAACAAAAATGAATTCCGTTTGAGTTGGATGAACAATATCTACATCTACAATCGTGCCGGGTGGGACATTTTGCTGAGAAGCACTTCCCTGTTGGATATTTTCCGGATAAATACGATAATTTGAATGTGCCTGCATAACAACAATTGTGAGACGAATACGTTCCGTACGACCTTCAGCTGCTGCGACAAAGGCTTCACGAAACTGTTTCCCCTCTTCATTTATGATCTGCAATAAATCTCATTAACAAACAGATATGCGAAAACATAAATATAGAATGTTGGAACACAAGTTTTATCCCCAATCTATAAATTGACTCGTAAAAAAAACAAGAAAAAAACAAACCCATTGCTAAAGGACAATTGCAGAAATTCCATAGTATCCCTTTCTTCGCTTGAATGAATGAAAATCATACCAAATCCCAAAAGTTTGCTCATACGTTATTTCAAAAACTGTAATTATTTTTACAACTCTGACCTTCGCGTACTCTCCCTCCGAAACACCGCTACGAAACACAACGACGTGTTCGGGCAAGCGTTTCGCCTTCGACGTATCCCTGAACAACCTGACTGCTTTCTCGACATGCTCCTTCAAGAAATTGACAATATGAAGGCGCGGTTCTTGCATCCAATATTCACCGTGCATTGTAAATGGTTCGCCACATGAGTAAGTCATCTGAAAAACCATGGAATAATCTATGCCAATTATTATTTTTTTTTGTGTAACGGATAGAAACCGACAAATATCTATGCAATCCAACAGTGACTTGATTAATCAAGTGTAAAGACAATTAAAATTTCCGGAACAAACTTAAAGTAAAAGAGCACAGTCTTACAGCAACGATAGTTGGTTCGCTAGGCGGGATCTGAGCCTGTCGCTCATACAATGATTGGGGTGCTGCATGTGACATGTCGAGGCCGAAAAACATTCTGGAATGTCGTAGCCACTCCTTATCCCTATAAGAAATTGTACACTGTTAAACCATATCTAATATGCTCTTAGTCGAGAATGTCAAATCAAGTTTAGTCAGTTTCAAAACGAAAATTCGTGTTGAAGGAACAAACATGACGTTGCTGGTAAGACGATTTTTGCTCAGGAAAGCAGTAGATGCGGTGAGAGCATGAGTTATACCACCAAGCTTCAAGTTCATTTTCATGACCAAGTTGTCCAGTGTCATCTCAGCACCACGGTTGCTGATTGCTTTGAAGAGTGTATTAGAACGAACATGCTGCGTTACAACACCGCATTTGATTTCGGTCAGTTTCATTGTATCTAAAAATTTGATAATGAACTGACAAAACTAGAAACTAGCACAGTTCCACTATTAACCTTATTCCTGATATGTTACAGCGCCGGAAACAATAAAATTGCAACTTTTTTGACAGTCAGTAAGCTGGAATGCCAGAAAGAAAAGAAATTAATTTACCATGCACAGGGTCATATCTGTCTCGTGTGATGAACAAAATATACTCAACTCCATTCCTACGCATAAATTCAATCTTCTCAATGAGGAAATTCATGTCGGTGCGGTCATACTCTTCTGAACGTGATGGATTAGGCATTTGTATACCATGGTCACGAGAACGATTGACAAATGCAGCAATGAAGCGACTGGAATATCAAAGATTTGGATTTTCTTTAAAAAAAAAAAAAAGAAAAAAAAACTTGTCTTTAAAAACACCGAGAAACCTAAAAAGCTTAAGCTACAAAAATAATCCGCTTTTCTCAATGAATTTAAAATCCCAGAGCAATCCTTTTCATTAAGCTTTCCTAAATTATTTACTGCCCTCAATTAAAAAAATCACGTTAAAAAACTGAAGACTAACTCTGCGGATTGTTGGTCTACAGCATTGTGGAACATAAAAACAACCCAACGACGAGGCGCAGTAGCAGGTTTGAAAAAAATTTTGTTCTGCATGCCACGAGGGACTGAAAGACGCCAATCAAGATCACCATTTGGACTTGGTTCAACTTTGCCATTTCTATAAACAATTGCTGGAGGGAAATGCATAACAGCATCGCCTACGCGCGGAGTACTAATGATATGGATCTGCAAGGACAAGCTTAAACAGTAATAAAAAACTATTAAGCCTGTAAATTTATTATGCAAAATCATCGGCTACTGATCTAAATGGAAAACGAAGGTGATATCTGCACTTAGATATCCGCCAATATATATGTTTCTCAATAATAAAATTTAAAATTGTGAGAGAAAATAAAAATAACAACACTAACTTTCCTTCTCTAAATAATGAATCAAACCTGTAAGCTACGGAGATACGGATTTTCATCAACAATTTGCGCTTGACAACGTCGACGTTCATTTTCATTTTTTAAGTTCATGGGTAGAAGGCGACAATTTTGGATGAGGTCGTCAACCTGGAAATAATCAAAATGTGACGACGTAAAAAGTGATTGATTAGCTTACCAGCATTATACAAAAAATGTCTATATTTCGAGATTTCAACACAATGCATTTTAAAAAGTCTAACTATGGACCACGCAAAAAATCCAACGCTATGATATTCCACAAAGATCAACAGTAAAAACAAATAATGTTAAATTCTTAGTATATAAAAAAACGTCCGGTCGAAAAGGATCATCATCTTGAATACTTCATAAAAGTCACCTAAAAGTCAGATCTCAGAATAAGAGAGGTAATTAGAACAAGGTATAAGATAGTTTACAATAAAAGCATCTACGCCTGTATCTGAAAGTTAAAAAGTGAAACAGGTCTACAAAGTATGTCCCTACATCAATTTAAAAAGAAGTACCCACTAATTCCGGCGTCTGTTTTTTGGTGTCAACACGCTGTCCACCAACAACTTCGAGGAACTCCATTGGATGAAAACTGTTGTGCGGACGTTTGTCTTTGCCACCGACACGTCGTTCAATTATACACGGCAGACCTGGATAGCGCAATCGCCGCTGGTACTTATACAACATGTAGTTGGCTACAGTCATATCCTGATTGCTGACTGGGATCACTAATCTAAAATGTGTAAAAAGAGGTTATAAACAACAGGAGGTTATAAACAACAGGCCTTCAGAATCTATAAACACATATTCTTATTAATTCGTGAAAAGTATATCCCCCACATCAATTTAAAAAAAAAAAACAGAATTTCAGGAATTTTTTCTGAAATTCTGTAAGGTTTTTCAGTGTTCGAAAATCTTGCAGAATTCCAGAAATTAATGAAACAGTTACTTCAAGAAGACTCGGCCTTCATTTTAGAGCTCTGCAACCAAAAATACCAAGTAACTGTCAATCGAATAAAGACCAAAGCAAAGACAAAATGAATCTTAATAAATTAAACAAAATAACGACAACATGATATACTTGTCTGCAGTTTCAGCTGTCATTCCAAAAACACAAAAAAGTCGTTGAGTTTCCAAATGTGTTGTACGCACGACAAGATCTAAAATTGTAACTGTTTGCAAATCCAAGTCTTGATAACAGAACTTAATATCCAGAGAAAAAAAAGAAACTAAACATGCCATTAAAAATACCCTTCAATTGCCGTGCAACTCGAGCCCTCAACCTAGCATCTTCCATAAGCATTTTCGGATGTGCTCGATTGCACAACGTACCAACGAGTTCTACCAAGGGTTGCTTTTTGAAAAACGCTGCTTTTTTTGCTAAAAAATTTAAAGGATACAAGAAGTAACAAAAATTTATTTAGTATTCGTTCGTGCTATAAAACTATAAAACTGTTTGAGCTCAAATAGAGTAGAAAAAAAATTCCTTTCACTTGACAAAATTTTACCGTCAATTTGCACGATAGGCACCGCTTGCTCCCACGAGCTACCAACAAAGCGTACGTTCTTTTCCAAGCCTGCGGTCAAAACTTTGCCACCATTAACTCCAATATCATGTTCACTAGGACGATCATATGCCTTATTGCGAAAAATCAAATGACTCTGTCTGAAAGCATGAAGTTTTTAAAGGAAAGAAAGGAAACCTTTGTAATATTTTTTATTTGGAATTAACTTTGCACAGACTGAGAGACTTTAAAGAAATAAGGAGAGAAATCAACATACTCATTAAACATCATTTGTGAAGTAGCTATTTCCAAAAATTGCTGAAGTGATCGCTCTCGAGCATATAAATTTGCAGAAATGGCTGTAGTCTGATGCAAGCTGATTTCTTCACATGGTAACAAACGGGCAACCAGCCCAGTAATTCGTTTACTTAAGAAGTTTCTTGTTTCCGGGAACAACGATTCCTTTGAAATAAAACTATTTCAACTGCAAAAATCTCTTCGCGCCGGCATTTAAAAATGAAAGAACATTACACCAAAGCAGGAGAAAAATCCGTTTAACTGAGTACAAATGAACGAAAGAAGTGGAAGATTTGTGGACGCCGATTGCACAGAACTTTCGAAATAAATTAAATCAGGAAAAATTTCTCAAACAGTCAGATTGTTAAGATCTAACGATGCACCAATGCTCGGTATCTATTTTTACAGCTTTTGGAATAAGTATAAGATTACAAAGTCAGGGAATATCAGTGTTAAAAGTAATTCCAAAAAAACTTGCTTTGATTAGAAAGCATGCAGAAAACTAACAGTTACATGGCAAAAAAAAAACATACGACGCTTATCTTGAATATCTTTCCGCCTTCGGAACGGTCAAAAAGTTTATTAACAGAATAGAAATTGACTCCGCAGTCATAAAAATACTTTCTCAAATCGCTACCGAAGAAATCTTCATGGTCTTTTAGCATCTGCTGATAAATAGACCAAAGAACTCTGTGGCGAAGAGCAATAGCTACACTGAAATAAAGTGAATAAGATATTACTGAATGGATGAAAAACGATAAGCGTGAGTTGAAATTAAAATTAAACAATGAGTATGAACACTGATAAACAAAAAGCGTACTCATTTTTTGGACCACGGTGAAGTTCCTTTTCTTTTTCATCACTTCTTATGCCACAGATTTTCAGCTCAAACTTATATACTTTTTCAATTGCTTTCGACATGTCCAATTCGTAACCGTTGATGCAAACGCGAAATCTGTTAGCATGACTATAGCGATATGACTGATGAGGTTTCGCTAAAATGTATTGCACGTTTCTAACAACCGCCATATTAATCAAATGAAGTCATACATAAATACTTAAAGATTGAAAACAGATATTCAAAAATAAAGTAAGAGAAAAATGATTTCTCCGACCCATCGAACAACCATAAAAACAGTTAAGTTATTTGTCACTAAAAAGAGAAGAATATGCTCCTTGATGATGAGAAACAACTACTTCTGTAATTGGAACTTCCAATAAATAAGTGATGGAACCACATGCCTGGCATAGTAACATCGGCCATTTCTCCCATCATATTTCTGTTCCCATTAATCTCAGTTACATCCATTTTCTGCAAGAACGAATCAAATGAATATACCAAACCACGGAGTATCCTATAAATTTCATGTCACACTCCATCTTATCTTTAATAACTTCAACCTGAGCATATTTTATGATAGACCTTCAATGTGATTCCATTCAAACTCTTCACAAAGTTAATTAAAAAAGTGCAAAACAAACAATAGTGACTTGCAATTAATCCCATTAAATGAGATAGTTAACTCCGTTAAGTGCTACAGAAAGACAATTAAAGAATATAAGGAAAAAGTACAACAGCAACGACAGTCATGAATCGACCGTCTAAAAGCAAGCAAAAGGCCTAGGGTAAATTCTAAGCTAAATCAGTAATAATATTAAAGTTCCATAAGTATCCATTAACCATGATGAGATTATGCAGAGAGGTCTAGGCAAATACCCCAACCTAACAACGATATACACACCCAACCATCCACCATCTGTGCAGCAACAATGTATAAAGCGCATTGAATGCGCAACCACTTCCTATGATGACGTGCATTCTGAAAAAAGATGTACGGTCTCTTCTGTGTAGTCTCTTCTGAGCACTCCTACATAAAGTCATCCTATATATTTGCACATAATCATTGTAGGTAAACAAGGGAAAGGAAAACTCTGACAAGGAAGAGCTATCGCTTAAGTTCGGGATGATCGAAATATTTTTATAATATAGAAATATGTCGAAATAAAGTATTTTTGTATCACAGAAATATCTGGTTTTAATATTAAAGTTATTTTATTCAGAATACTTCTCAATGACTCATCATACAAAGATTAAAATAAAGTAAATGTTTCGGTACCTAAGGTAATCATTTATCTAACTTTCCGGTCTGATAACTATATTCAATGATTAAAATACTGCAAACTAGCCCCCTTTGTCCTTCTTTAGCACCGTTACACCAATCGTTCGTTTTTTGAATCGATTAACAACCGCTGAATCTCTTATGCTAACCAGTTGTTTAAGCTAATTGACTGATGCATTGCTCTTTGTTGTAAACGTCTTCCAGCTTGATAACCAAGCTTATATTCAATATTGTAAACAAACTCCCACTATACAAAAGGAGAACTCTAATTGAAATGTCGTAAACAGACTCCCACGACATAAAGGGACTTTTATATAAGGGATCACTCAATTAACGATCCGTTTCGACTCGGTTCACTCAGTGCTCAATCAAATCTTTGCTAACTTGCAACCGTAAGCAGAGTCCCACCAAATTTTCCCTGCGGGCGATAACAAAGAACAATTCAATGATCAGCTGTACCCGTGATATTTTCTGATAATTGTCTTATGACTTATAGAAAGAATAAATCCTCCGTCATTCAGTGAAATCTTCATCATAACTATTTGAATGTGCCAACCGTCAAAAGACTCCCACGACAATCGTTTCGATGCTACGAGTCCAGGATGTCTATCAGGAATCAAAGGTTCGCAACCGACAAATGAAAAATATTGTCGTAGAAGGTGATTGACACAGATGGATAGTTGCGATAATGCTTTTATTGATTGGTGGAAGATTTATTTTTCGTATGAGGGGGAAATACTAAGAATATCACAGACGGAGTCGATCGGTAGGTTGTTCTTTGTTGTCGCTCATAAGGAAAATTTGGCAGAAATTTGACTGAATAATTTAGTGAGAATTTGATAAGGTATAGATGGCAGTACTGAGTTGAACCAAATTGAGCACTACTAATCGAGTTAATTCAGTGAATGGCTGTCTTGTGAATGATACTAACTTTTTTATAGTGGGAGTTATTTTACAACATTTTAACCATTAAGCTTGGTTATTAAACTGGAATATCTTTACAACATTCCAAACATTGCACATAGGTTTGGTTATCGTATTAGCAAGATCTTTACAATAAGACCGATGTTTCGAATGCTATGTAAATTAGTGGATATACATTGTTGATAACTTTCAAATAATTCGGTTAATTTGCAGAAATTTCAGCACTGTGGAAAAATGAAATTGCTGTAGCTGTTGCAATTTGTTAAATCTAGGAAAGGATATATACAAACAAGTTTACATTCCTCTCTCTGTCTTTCTAACACCCCGTCTACTTAACGCTTATGAAATAAGAGAACTTTTTGTGGCGAAAGATATTCTCTTTGAATTAATTGTAAGCGCAGTCGAATGATGATTGATGGAAAACTAATTCTTTTTAGGTGTTATAAAATTGTTAAGCGAATATTATAGGTAGAAATTTTGAGAGATTGTTCTTTGCTTGTCAGGAAAATTGTTTTGTTTGTTTGAAATCGTAGTCCTGAATCAATAGCACAATTTACTGAGAGATAATGACAGTTTTGCGAGCAGTTTGGGAGAGCCGATAGGTATCTAGATGGATAGATATATCTTTACTCATTGATTCTTATATAGTGAGAGGTGTTTACAGTATTTGAGACATGCCATCAAGTCGCAAAATGTTCAAAAACAATATGCAAGATCTTTGATGCACAAATGTTTACATTATCAAGAATCCTTAAAATCACAAGATGTTTGGAAGAATTAACATGTTCCCAACATAAAGTTTAAATAGATCTGCCTGTATGGTTAAACGAGTCAAGCAAAGAACGAGTCAAACATTTATAACTCAAATTATGAAAATACTATACTTCCATTTGAGTAATAATTCAGCTATCTAACAATTTTACAATGTGAACAACCAACCAGAAATTCCCTTTTTGTGGTTTTATTTAATTCGCTTGAGATATTTCTGTAACACAAAAATGCTTTTAAAATTTGATGTATTTTTATAATATAAAAATATTTCATGCTTTCACGGCAGTTTTTGCTTCTCAAAATCTGGAAACTGGGAGATTCATATGAACATATCAATCAAATATTCTTTTACCATGTCACATATTTGTGATTCCGTGAATTATTCAAATTTTATTGTACCGATTCAAAAAATAATTACCAGGCTTCAGTGAGTTTCATCTTGAGCTATCGCTGCGCTGAAAATAAATTTTGGAGCAAAACACTGATGCAGAATTATCTCCCTGAAACCGTTGAACTGTTCCAGAACTATCGTCTTTTTCTGTGGGCCAGTGCCAGCTTAATTAGGATAACGAGAAAGGTTGAGATGTTGATTACCGAATATTTTCTTATACCTCACATGTAATATTCTATTAAAAGCCTAGCAAATTGTCAGTGCGACACTGCGTAGTAGTTTGACACTTCATGGTACGTTTAACGTTTAACCATTCATACTGTTGGCTTCAACTATTATCGACGTTTTCTTTCTGATCGTAACAATGATTGAGAATTATTTATTTCTGTTCTATTTCTTCTTGTCGATTTCTCTAGTTTTCTTTGTTTCTCACACTTCAATAATAAAACCTCAAAATTGGGTGATTAAGCCTTTATTCCGACAAGCTGATTAATGTAGCAATGAACTCAGCAATATCAACAAAAAAAAAAGAAAAATTCAATACCAACACATTTCTGAAATGATTTTCTTGCTCAGGACTCCTCGAATGAAAGGACCTTGTACGCTTCTAAAATTACAAGAATTACCGCCTTTGTTAGTGCACATGTAAAACAATGAGCACATATGTGTTGAAGTTCCACTACATATCGCACATACACCACACCGATATCAATTTTCAACAAAGGGAATTTACTAATCCTTTGTTGCTACTCGCAATTTAATTGAAAACTATCGACAACTAATTATTCATGTCCCGAAATAGAGTAAACCTCGCCTATTAATCTTATATACTGTTTCCAAACTTAAGAAAGTGAGCGACTTCAATCCAGCTCCAGATTTTCATAACTTACTGGAAAATCATGGAGTCGCGGAATATTTCCTGCATTACAGAATAATTCTTAATTAGAACTCTTACTTTCTATAAGGACTGACTTCAGGAGCATGCTTTCGCGAACCTCGAAGAATGAATCAGTGATAAGATGACTAACAAAAAGGAATTCTTTACATGTCACCGGTGATACTGTAAGACCATCCATCATAACACATTCTACAACAGCTATTATCTACGTACTCGGACTTCCTGTCACACAGTTTACCGATTTCTGCATTTACACTAGAGCTACTGACAGTGTTATTAAATTATTGGCCTTTAATAATGACATCTATCCGAGGCAAACTCGCTGTAGCACTTGCTCTTAATTGCGCATTAGCTCATCCTTAATCCCGCATTTCACTTCTGTTATACTGCAATGATTGCTGATTAGTAACTATATGGAGTAGTAACGCTATTATGAAACGAACTACAGCCCAATGCATGTGTAATGGTATTTCATACTTCAGGCACATAGATTATTGGTCGGTAGATGTATGTCTTCCGCTCTTTTTAGATTAGCTGCGATTGGTTGAGACATGGCAAATACTGCTCAGACGACATTCATTCCTGCAAATAACTTGGAAGGCAATTCCATCACTTCTGCTGATGTAACAAAAGGTCAGAATTCTCGAACAGCCAAATAAAAACACCTGTGACCACTCTAGTTTTACTAAATCCAGCTCTGATATGCATTTCGGATTTAACAAGGTGCAAACTAAGCATATTTACGAAAGAACAATAGTTTAATAGTCCTAACAAAATGTAATTAGTCATAAACCTTATGTAGAAGATAAAATACATGCATGAAGCACATGTGTAATTAAATGATACAAGCAAGCATATGACATTAAGCATTTATAGATGTGAATGTAGTAACTTCAACAAATCTCTGTAAAAAAGTTGAGACCCTTTGATTTACAAGTAATTTATTCATTTCCAACATAAAGAGTTGAGTAATACAAAAAGCACAGAAAAATGGATAATTTAGATTTCTAGTGATTTCATAACTGTCTCACATTTCGGCCTGGAAACTTCACCATCTTAACTTTTCCCGTAAAATAGCAATTCCAAATGGCCTTAAACTGCTGCAAAATGCAAAGTATCATCAACCAAGATATTCTACAAAAAAATTACTACTATCAAAAAAGCTTACAAGTGATATACTGTGATCCAACTTCTTAAAACAACACCAACCAGAACATGTTTGTCAGCTAGTAATCGAACTGGAATTATTAAAGAGATGTCGAGGAGTGTTGAAAGCGGCTTTCAAGGGGAGTGAAGATGACGATAACATTTTACCGGACAATTTTCTTAAAGCATTTAAACAGCTTGATTTCTCAATGAACGGCCGAGATGAGGTATCTGGAAAATACTCATATGTTAAAAGACATCAGCAAGACCTTAGGAAGTAGAAAAAAAGCGTACTTAGGTTATAGTGATAAAGTGGAAGCAACTTAAGCTTTTAAAAACAAGCAATCTAACGTGCTCTATTAACAAAAATCCGATTGAGCTCCAAGATTTCAAGATAAGGAAAGAAGCTTTGCAGAAAAGCAAACAAATATCCTATTTCAAGGGATTTTCATTCCAAGTACCAGTAAATCTTCCTCAAATGTTTAGAAACACGAAATGTATATACCAAAGTAATAGATATGAGCAATGAGAATGCCACATTTCACAAGAAACGAATTTTGCCTATTAGTTCGCATCAAATGATTCAGCACATCGGCACTGCACGATAACAGTCCAAGAACCTGCAAAAGCTAGCGGTGACACAACAGCATATAATTCACCACATCATTTTAGAATCCACTCTAGTTTGCAATTTGTATTATTCCATTGAAATGCTTTTCAACTGAGTTCATTTTAATTTAGTTGAAATGGTTCATCTACTTAGTACTCACGGAGTCTAATCATCTCTTAACTTTTTAATATAAAATATTTATGAATGGTATTGAATGTTTACCTGGATTGAGATTCTTTTCCAGTGAGAATTCGAACATAACGCAATACAAAGATACACTACGTTTGTGATATAATTCATGTAGAGTGACGAGACGCTACGAGTCCTACAATTCCATATCATTAATTGCTTACAACACATTTTTCAATAAAAAATAGTTCAAATTTATCTAAGATACGAATTTCATGGATAGGCATATCTGAAAACAGAATACAAGTTAGAATACTGAAATAACACATTTATAAGCTAATAACTACATGGAAAAATTACTTTAGGTCAAAACTGGACGCAAGAAACAAATCTTTCGGTGGATTTGACCAAAGAGGGATGCTTGCTAACACTTGCAAAGCATTAATATCTTGTAAACCATTCCAACCACAACTTGTAAGCGCGAGCCGAATAAACAAAGTCTATAAATCTATTCGATTATCATAACTGATCAACAATTTAACAAGTTTAAAAAGTTCATAAAGGAATGTCGGGAAAAATCGAAATACTTTAATGACATGAAATATATTGAAATAATCAAATACTTTGTATAATTAGAAATATCTCGGATTAACTGATGTAAATTCACAATAATATATGCTATATAAAAATTATTTTAAGTCAGAATATTTCTCAGAAAAATGATTCGTTCCACAAAAAATATAATTTTTGATCCTTAAGCAACAAATCATTTGTCCAAATCTTCCAATAATACGACCGAACTATTTCGAATGTTTTAAATGTTAAGATCTACTTTATAAAGAGATCATCGAGAAAAGTAGTCAATATTCAAAACAGTCAAACAACAGTCTTCCGTGCTCCTCCATACGACAGTGTTATCATCTATACCACATGAAATCCCTACTAAACCACAAGCTCAGTCAAATTATTGACAAATTTCCCTATGAGAATAGAAAAACAACTATCACTGAGCTGTTTTTTTTTTTTAACTCTTAAATAATATTCTTCAATAACTGTTTTACAGCGCCCAGAAAAAAAAAAAAAAAAAAACTCCCCGTCTATCAGTAAACCTTTATCATACTATTCGTCTGTGCCAACAATTGAATAGAGAAGTTTTTACAACTAACGATTAGTGTGTTAAAAAACTCTTGAATCTTTTTTTGCTCTGTGTTCTGAAAAATTTGTTTATGTGGAGAAAAAAATACTGACAATGCTGAACCTACCAATATAATATTGAAGTGTTCCAAAGAACGAATATCATTAATCTCGGATCCACTTAAATTAATATCAGCCACTGACTCCAAAACATATCGCAACACACCAGTACGAAGGAATTCAAGTGCTAGCGACTGAGATCCCATCGCGTCTTCACGCAGTATTTGTGTGAGACAGAATAATGCCACAAACTAAAATTTCATAAACTGTTTTGAATATTTACGAAAACGAAAGAATGAAAGTTTATCTAACTGCTAGCTTTTATCAAACAAGTAACGATAGCTATTCCTTCTTCCAAACATTATTCCCGTTCCATAAATGAAATCTTTTCAAAAAACCAATTGAAGGGTGTTTATGACAGACAGAAAAGTGTAAAACTGTGTAAATCTTAGTTCCCAGTGGGTGGTAAAATTTCAAGCGCCATAAAAATTTATATATTGGTAATGTCAATGCTACTTGTATTGTTCCCTGCTTCTACATTGTACCTTAAATATAATTAGAGAAAACAATAATTCTCACTCCCTTCTTCATAGACAAAAAAACAATCACATGGATGATAAGGCTGTAAATATATGCAGAACATAAGAGAAGAAATGGTTTGATCCAAATGGAATTTGAAATCCAGAAACACGAAGTAACAGGGATCCCTACATTACTTTTTGTAAACAAATATTCTAATCATTCTTATGCTTAGAAGCTAAAAAGAGTTAAAGCTCAAAAATGAATGACAGTAATAACAAATAGCATAAGATGAAAAAATGAAAAATGAAAAAGGCATTCTCAAGAGAGATCTTATATTCACCACTGCATTAACTTTTTTGAATTCCTTCTTTTAAGCTTTAGGAGACAAGGAAAAAAGCATAGAAATAAGGATGCAAAAAAAAAAGTTAATGTGAAGAGAAAGACGGATAATGTTGCAAAAAGGAAAATCCCTGGGCTTGGCAATCCAAAGCCTCTCAGTCATCCGATGTTCACAGCTAAATATAGACGAGCATAATTTTTCCATGTTATTCTGGAAAAACCTTAACTCTCTTACAATCGATGGTGCTCTAACATATTTTCAAGCGTATTCTCACTCGTTTTCTGATCATTTAAATTTTTTTTTTTTTTTTTTAAGCAGACATACAACGATTGCATTCTCATTGCAATAATATAGTGAATTTACACTGTAGAATATCCAGAAGCGATCCAGTTAATTTACAGCTAAAAGAGACGAGGCGAAATATTCACCTCGTCTTCGTAACAGACTTCTTCACTTCAACTTAGTGATCAATTCCAGGAAAATAAATTCTGAAAATCAAATGCACTTTATAAAACAAATATGTTAAAACACAGTAATCACCTACATGCAAGTAAATAGGGTGTAATTATCAGGCTACTGGTGTTTATCCTATTTTTAAAAAAATGTGTTGCTTATGTAATGCTTGATAAATATATATTCTCTTTGGATTTCTACAAAGGATATGTGCGTATCTAATGAAACAGCAATACAAGTCGCCAAGGCATCCAAACAATTTTATCATAAATTTGGTATTGGACACGTCGTACTCCTTATCAGCTACATCATTTTCCTGTTATTTGCTGCTGGAATATTCATGATTCTCGAAACTGCCAATGTTAATCGACAAAGAAAGCACTGGCTGGAAACACTTGCAGAACATAGAAAAAGGTATGATTTGTCCAACAAATTGGTAGTATCAGTAGCTGATTAAGTTGTCAGAGTAAAGCAAACTGAATAATGAAATGAAAACAATGAAGCTTGTAGGAAAACAAAACACACGAAAAGGAGAACTGAAGCTGTTATTTTATTGACTAAGAGTTTGTACACAGTTGTGAAGAAATGAAAGAGAAATTCAAGAAATAAAAAATCATTTATTTCAATCCAGTATACTTATGTTAGTTATGCAAGTTCCGTCCTCCTCACATTTGCTTACCATAGTTTAAAAAATTTGATGTAAATTGGATAAAACTATTCCTAGTCTGAACTAGGGGTATATTCCTGGGATATATCCGGTATATTCTTGAGATAACATCAAGAATTAACTTATAAAAAATCTTGCCTAAAAAGGGATTTCTTGAAAAACTTAAAATTATTGTTTTTAAAAAAAAGACTTATTAGAGTTGCTCACATTCTAGCTTTGTTATTCACGACATGGTACCACAGATTTTCAATAACACGAAGCTGCTGATATTCATACATCATGATAAATCACGACACCTGATAAAAACGCTCAATGAGGTGCTAAAGAAATACGAAGACACGCTCAAAATATGTTCGCCATTACCCAATCTTCCATGCAACTACATTAATTCTCTTATCTTTGTAAGTTTTCGAAATCAATTTCCATTGCTTCTACTCCTCACTTTTACAGAACAGATTCCCACTAAATGCTAGAATAAAAATCATATCATGATAACAACAGTCAATGCAGTATTCATCTGAAGATATTTTACTCAAATTAAAAAGCAAATCCATGAAAATACGAATTACAGGTGTGCTCCACAGTAACGACAATTGGTCATGCCCACATTTATCCGACTACCGAAAGTGGTCGGTATTTCTCAATGGTATGTGCGACCATTGGTATACCATTCACACTCATGGTTATCAAAGACCTTTCTTATCTTATCGCAATTTTGTTCCGTTATCCATGTGCTTGTTTCGGTAAGTAACAATACCTATGGCATGAGTTTGATGAATTTAGAGGTAGCAGTAATTGAGACTTGACTACATTTCGATAACATTTCATCCTCGTATATTCTAAAAGTATCTTACAAGGTGAAAATAGAAATATTCGACGAAAAAAAAAATATTCCATCAAAAAAGCAAATACAAGTAAAGCCCGAAACCTAACATTAAATGGTAGAGAAAACTTTAACAGTTTACTTCTGGCATATATTTCGCTACTGCACACTGCAACCGGTCGATGAGAATGAACTTATTCAACGGATACATGGTGCAAACGCAGCGCGTCATTCTGATTACAGGTACTCTTGCATATATACCACAACAGATTGTGGTCTCTTAACTTCTATTCCGGGATAGATTTTGTTTTTGTACATAGAAATGCATTGTTTGGCATTGTGGAACTTCAAATTCAATAAGGGATTTGCATTACTTCGTTGCTGTTGCGTTACACAAATTCCAAACGACCTGCCATGCGATGGCGATGGATGGTGGTAGTTTAAAAATTATTTAGCGCCTAAAAGATGAGTTGATTGCGCTACAGCAGAGTAAAAGAAAACGATCAGCACTGGTTTTCATACGGTTTCCAAATATTTCAAAATAATTCTCGTTGCTTTAAGAATAAAATGACGAATAAGGTATGGAGATGCGAGGGAAGTATGAGTTTAGTTCTCGGATGCAACACATGAGTAAGAGTTGAACTGTCAAATACAACCAAGCTTATTTAACGAATACGCGGTGTGAAGACAGAACGTCTAAAAACATTATTCTGATTGGAGGTGCTAATAAGAAGCATTTGGTGATAAGAACTGCGCGGGAAGGGAAGCGTCCTTATGACGTTATATATGTGATAATGCACTTTTTTTGTTAGAGAAATCAATTGATTGCTCCCAAGAATAAAGATGTATGAGATTATTTTTAGTTTAGGTAAAAATGCTATCCAAACCAAAAGGCTAGAATAAGATTGAACCAATTATTATCATCGGTCATCAAGATTCTATATTACTAAATAAGAATCATTAGATAATTAAAATCAAATTAAAACTGAAATGTCTAACAGCAAATTCATTTCATTTACCGAAAAAAGATTATTTAAAATGCAGACTGCGGCTGATAGATCATTTGCTGAACATACCGATAATGATCATCGTAATGGCAGTAATTGGCTGGATAACTATTGGATGCATGATAGTCCATTTTTACCTGCCACAGGCACAATCTTCGCTTATTTTATATTTTATATTCAATTCGCTAGCCACAACTGGCATTGGAGACATGAAGTTGGGCGGTAAAGTTTTCTTTCGTAAGTGAGCTTGGAATTTCCAAAAATTATTTAAATACCCCAGAAACTGCTGAAATATTCTAGTAAAACTAAACGTTTGTTATAAACTGGAATATATGCGACAAAAGATGTCTTTAATAAAAAAAAATCTTTTTAGAAAAAAACGTCTAGTATTCCGTCCGTCAGGAAAGAGTAGGATTCTATGCGTTCCAAGAACAAACCAAAGTGAAGACAGTTGCGCTTTCCCACATGCTAAGATTTTCGGAAGAAAATTAACGTTCTTCATTACTGAGTATACAGTGAAAAAAAAAGCTTTGTTAGAGGAAACTGAAGAGAAGTTGGGAATTAATCATCAATAATAAATCTACCAATTTTTCAGAAAACATTTCCTTATTCATTATATTTTTCGGTTACTTGCTTGTTGGCTTATCGCTTGTTTCACTCTTCATCAATCTTCTTCATACGAAACTCAGGCAAACTAAACCAATTCAACTGCATTAAAATTATTTAATTGTCATTGTTTTTCATTCTCAGCAAGGAGAAGGATATCTATACCATTAAACTATATTAGTACTGCAAATAAACCGATGTAATTAAGATTATTCAAAACGATTTTATAGCCGTGCTTACTGGTTACCGAGTCGAATGTACATGCCGATTACAACGAAAGTATCAGCCCGAATAACTTATGAGACTGAAAGTTTTGATAGTTCAAACAATTTAGACTTCATATCAGACTGCCCATTAAATCACTACGTTACTTTGGGAGTCTTGCAATCTGAGGTAATCAGTTAAATTTTCAGTTTTTATTTTATTCGATTTCAGTCATTAATCTTCATTCACTTCTGCTCTAGAAAAATGTTTCTTCATTCCTTTGAATGGCACTATAACTACTCAAGGATAAATGCCCGCTACTAAGGGTCATGCAGAAGGAAAATGCATATATCGATGTGGACACACAAACAGAAAGCGGTAACAAAGAATATGTCCCTAAATGTATTCGAACACAGAGTCCAGAAGCACTACTTATTGATAAGCCTATCACTTCACGGGATGACGTCAATGATTTAATTGTTGAAACGTATGGTGGTCGACCAGCAAGGCTTATTTCCTCTGGTGCAAAGTTCCATTAACTCCAAATCATGATCACAAAATCCTAATCTATGTTTAAGAAGTCGAGGAAATAAATGTCTTATAAAACAAAAGAAAAAAGAGAACGAACAAAATGAGAAAACTTAGGAAAAAAAATCTCCTAACCGCTCAAAAAAATGACGAAGATATTATCCTCCTTACAATATCTTGAAATTAACGTGATCCCTGCAGCTCCACCCGTGTGAATGAAATAATTGAAGACGTTAGTTATATAATGATTTCAGTTGTAACTTACTTTAAGTTCTGGTGGTGAGTCACAAATATCTTTGGACAGCAGTGAAATTAGTTCATGTCCATATTTTGTGAATGCAATTCGCAAACTATCATGTTGCACAATCTTTAAGGCTGTTAAACCAGATAGAAAATCATCATCAGAATGAAAAACATCCTGATGGTCTTCTTTTTCCGAAACAATTGTTTCAGTTGAACAGTTTAAAATGAGTGAAATGCAAGCATATAAATCTAACTTCGTCTGTAACGATCGTTTACCTGGAAAACTAAGATTTGGAATTACAGAGATAGCTACAAAGCTATACATTTTCCATAACAAAAAAAAAAAACCCATATACGAGCAAAGCACAAAGCATGAATAAACATACCTGGCTGTATCAGAAACCGGATCAAAGCATCGGCAACATCAGTAACAGCGCTTCTAAACGCATCAGTATCCTCTTTCAAACTTTTTAGCAGTGCACAAATCGAAGCCGTCAATCTGTAGAAAAATTTTTAAGGAATATATAAGTAACTGTGAAGCTTCTATGCTTAAAATATGAGTGATAATTAATCAACCTCAGAAGACATTGTGAAACCGCTGAAGAAAGTTTTGCGTCCATATATGTATCCGAAGTATAGTTTAGTAAGAGATATAATGCATCTGAGAGATACTGGTATTGAACATCTGGAAATAATCCACATATAATTGGCATCATAAACAGTTTATACAGTTTATCAAATTCTATATTAATATCTTCTGATGAGTGAATTGAATAACGCTAAAGCAAAAATCTTATTTCAACCAAGACGACATAAATTATAAATGAAAAAACCTACCGAGAGCGAGAAATGGAACCGGACAGAATATAGCCAAAACATTTACAAACGACAGCCAACCAGAAAGAAGCTGCCGCAGTGAAGCTTCTGCATTTTTCATAAGGTTATAAGTTGTGCAGTACTGAAGCAATTGCTTGGTATCCTGTAAAGAAAGTAATAATGAAAATTTTCAAAAGTAATGCAATGTGAACCCCCTTTTTATTGATATTATTACATATATATAAGATCTAGAAATCATACATTCTGAAGTGATGAGTTTATGGTGCTAAATACCTGCGAAATTCCGAAACTGAATTTTGGCTGCATTTCATTAGCAACCACGCTAAATTCCCTACAGAGCAGCCAGTTCAAATGCTCGATATCACACTGCTGAACGTTTGCAGATGTGGGACGCAGACATAACAATAAAATCTGGAAGTCATACATTATTTTTTTCCGATTCAATACAGTGTTTTATTTCATCCATTTGGTTCGCAAAATTGAGAATTATTCAGCGCTGTTATGGAAATGTGGCTTTTTTCTCACTTTTCTGTTTGCTTTAATAAACGGAAGTTTGTTATTTCAATTTTGCATCTAAATTGATACGCGTCTTCATGTCACAAAAAAAAAATACTGTAGGGAAAAATGACTCGCCTGCTGCAATTTTTTCGTATTAAGCAACTCCATTACCGGAATATCTATTTCATTAAAATCAGCTTTTGTCCTTAATAGCTGCCACAGAAAAGGCCATTCTAGAAAACAAGATGAAAATAGAATTTTTTTAAACATAGAAAAAGCTACTATTTTGATGTTATTCTACAATCCCAACATTAAAAAAAACGTAAAACCACTCTGTCCTTAATTGCATTTAGAAAGATTAAAAAACCTTATAATGGAATTTGCTTCTAAATACAGAATGAAGCCAAGATATCAGACTAAAATTGAACTATTTAAGGGATGTAGAAATGGAAATTTGTAAGCTGCCACATCCAACCTTCTTCATCCCTTTGTTCATTTGGAGTGTAGCCAATGGCACCTTGTCCCTGCACAGGTTCGACTGCTGCTGAATCTTGTTCTTCCATTATCTCATCTCTCTGCGACAGCATCAGGTGAAAATAACGTTCTGGCTGACTAGAACAAAAGTAGATTCGAATTTTTGGTTCTCATTAACTACATTATGTTATATATATATATATATATAGCTTCAATTTCACAATTTCATCAAAATCATTACGTCGTGAACTGAATGACCATAAGACATTAATGGAATGTCGCTGCACATAAGGAAATCTGTCCCTACTATATTAGGATCCTCAATCTCCACAATTGTTTTATCAAACTTAACCTGTCAATACCGGACACAAAATCTAAGTCTCCAAAACAACCGTGCTTTAATAACTATCTGATCTTATAAGAATCCAAAATAATTGCATTACAGGACTGCGCAAATGAAGAAACAAAAATAAACCTGTAATGTTGATTTTGTAAGAGAGAAGACAATTCAATGGCACTTAAATGTAGCACCAGACCTTGAACAGTGGTCTTTAAATTCTTTAACACCATATTTTCCTCTCCATCATCATGAGTTCTTATATTCAAAATCAATAAGGAAGATGCCAAGCGATAAATAAGGTCGTGATTTGAGCGAAAAAATCTAAGGATAACAGTTGAACAACCAGAACTTATTGATACCAGTTGCAACTGCAAGAGGAAGCTTCGTATCATATCATTAGAGAATGATAAGGCGTGTAAACAAAAATAGAATGCAATAATTTAGTTTTAAACTATTGGAAGTACTAGAACTCTAAAACCGATCTAAAATCTAAACACATTACTGAAATTAAGCGTATAAAACAAAATGAGTCAAAATTAAAAACTGGAAAAAAACCCATTTGTCTGTAATATTTACCATAGTAGAATTATAAAATATTAGCTTACCATTAATCGAAGTGTCGGTTCAAAAAGTGCAGCAAATGGGAGTAAAAACGGAGCTTCAGTAGTCGTCATTTCTATCAGCAAATCAACTAGACTATGTAAACAAGTCATTGCAGTACCCCTCAGTCCTGAAATTCCTTACCTATGATAGACGGACATCAGCTGAATAGCTATTACAAAAAAAAAATGTTTTTCATACATGATTCTCCAACCACTCATCCAACCTCATTGGGAAGAACGCAGTTCACTCTCCGATCACATATATTATTGCAACATCTGAGTGATTATGACCAAGAGTGTCTAACTCGATTACGCATCATTAGTTTTTTTTTCTTTAGAAAATTAATGTTCTTCAAACAGCTGAAATTTCGTAGGAATTCCAGTTCGGAATTTTTTTTTCTCTAGTTATTTGCCTCATATATAAAAATGAGATGACAGGTTTATTCACCTCTTCAGCATTCTCGCCTTAACTGCGACGGTGAACAGAATCCTATAAGTTTAAAAAAAAAAAAAAAAAAAGAAAAAACTACGCATTATTCCGTATCTATTCTCGAAACTTAAAGTTTTTCATGCGAAAAAATATATTACACATTTAAATTTCTACCGAGTTATGTCTTCCAATTTTATCAAGATCTTGCACATAGTACTTATGAACATATTTATGAAACCACGACTTGCCTGCAGGCTCAATGATGGAATTTACCAAATCAGGCATTCTGAGACCGCAGAAAAGGTAGACTAAATTGGTGGTGCCTGGGTCGTTCTCAATACTCGATGAACACATTTCAATGAATAAACGTGCTGTTTCACCACGTATTCTTGCCACCGATAATTCATTAATTCCTGGAATGTTTCATTAAAAAAGGATTAAATCAGTAATATAAAATTTTCTTGTTGGCTCATTCAGTACAGAACAGAAATTACAGTAACTTCTTCGTATTCTTGAATTATCGACCAAAAAAAAGTTTTAAATTATAAATCACATGAAATCAAACCATGGTAAACAGGTGAATCAAGAGCCGAGGCTTCCATCACTGTCATTTTCACAGAAGTCAATCGCGCAAAACTTTCAATTAATTCTAAAGAAAGCGACGAAAGAGTCTGTACAAGACGACTTTGCATGGAAGGTTGACAACAGCAAAGTTCTCGCAGAATTGATACTACGTGATATACGTGTTTTGGGATGAGCTCGGACTGAAATTAGCTAAACCAGTGAAGTAGTAAATTGTGACATGAAATAATCGCTCTTCTTATTTTACTAAAGCATTCATACATTTATAATTATTTATAAACATTTATAATTAGCAGATAGTACCTATAAGTAATTGAAAATCCTTTCAATAAATCCTGCTTTACATTTCAAGGAGTAGGGGGGAGAGGAAAAAAAAAGGAAAATGTACAAAATAAATATCAGCACATGAACATCATGTGTTCTCCATGGTGAGTTCTAAAAAACTGGAAAACAAAAAATTTTTAAAAATGTAAGTGTAAAAGACGCAATAATGCAGTACCTGTGTCAAGTATGAGGCGATAACTGTAATATATGTTGTTGTTCCACTACCTTTTATGGATGATAAGAAAAGTGAATCCAATGATGCAATTATTATACTGGAATTAGTGGTACGTACTGCATCTATTAAAGGTGCATGTAATGAAACACAGATATCAAGTAAACGCAGAATTGATAATACAGCTGCTTCACGATCTGTTGAACGAGGAGAAAAATCTTGCAGACGTTCCGCTCCATCACATAATACTGCACCCAGCTGAATTCTTTAGCTGATATAGATTTAACAACTTCAATAAAGATACATATTTATACAAGTCAAGTGAAAATGACTATAAAAATGACCACGGCCTGATGCATAAATTTTACATTTGAAGAATGGTGGCTGAAAAATTGGCACATTTAATTACGGTGTCGGCTGCAGTTTAGGAAGTAAAAGATGGCAATATACATGATTATTAGTAGAATGTAAATTACTGAAAGTAAAGAGATGGAAACATTAATGAAAATTAAGAGGTAAAATGAATGACGCGAAAGTTAAATTTATAATGAAAATTAAGAGGTAAAATGAATGACGCGAAAGTTAAATTTACAGTAATGATCGTGAAAAACGAAAACCATCTTACCGATCGGAATACAGGAGAATCGTTTAAAATTTGCGTAAGGACAACAATTTGAGGGTCCGCATTCAGAATTGCTTCCGCTGTAATTGCATAACGATGAAGGAAATTGTACAGAGCGTCACATGCTGCAGAACATAAATGCCACTGAAAATGAAAATTAAGATGAATGAATGTACAGAGATATTTTAAACCGTGTCAAAGTAGAATAAAAATAAAATCTACAACCATGGCTTGATGGAACTATCAATAAGCAACAAGCCAATTCGATAGAAAACAGGAAATAATTTGATGCATAACTTATTCAAAAAATAAAAAAACAAACCATCTGTATAATGTTTTCATATGAACGATCCGCAAACTGGCAGATAATGGATTTGACGATAAATTGAAGGTATTGCAATAAATACCTTTTATCGACATTTTTTGCATGCAGAAACAGAGTTTTTATAAGGTGCAAGAAACCAATAGATGAATCGTAGCATTTGAAAGCACATTCCCTTGTTTCTAATTCGTCCTACAACAACCAGATTTCAAATACTGGTATATTAATATTGACAGAAAGTGCACACATAGTCAAAAAAATGTTCTTCAGATTGGAAATTTTAGAACTACTGCAGTGAACAAATTTCAAAAAAAAAATACTTGTATACCAACAAGTTTCCCAGAACTTGTTTTAGTTAAAACAGAGAAGGATATCAATGTTGCCCAGATCTTCAGAGCACCATGTTCGTCCGTCGCAATTGAAGCCAAAAAACGAAACAATGCTCCCTTCAAAACAAGGGGAATCGCAGAAGTAACTAAACTTATTGCTGTTTCTATGCATGACCATGAACTGTTATCTGCAAACTGGCGACGAGCAGTCTGATCCTGAATGAAATTATTTCAGCTGATTTTTCCCAGGAACTAAATCATATTTCAGGAACTAGATCAATTAGATAAGAAAAAATAATTTTCACCTGGCAAACTTAAAGCCGACTAAAACGTGAAGTCATACTCATGAATCAAAAACCAAATAAATTTTATCGTTTAAAGCAAACTTCAAAGATTCATGAAGTTTTACGTGTTTAGCAACGATTTCTATAAGCTGAACCCATGCTACAAGGCCAGCTAATTCGGACTGTGGAATCTGCTGAAAAGTATCATGCTGTCCTGGCGGTGCTGTATGCATTATATTCGACGTTTGACTCTTTTTCCGTTCGAAAAGTACAAGATAATCATGCATTGCTGTCCAGAAATGGTCCCAAGAGAGTGTACCTTGAGCTATAACAAGAATAAATTAATAATCAGATCTGATTTTTTATGAAAAGTCAAAATCTCTGGTCAAAAACTCGGATAAAATAAACCAGAATGTTCAGCATTTCAAAAATGCTGTACCGAATTTTATATGACATGGAGAAAGCAGTCCAAATATGAAGTGTGCCGATTCCCGACATTTGCAGATGTTCTTTAGCATATCAAGAAAAGCGACTTGTAGTACCGGTGAAATAAGTTGTCGGCAATTTCTTAAAAATTTCACCAATTCTTCCTGAGAAGTAAAACAAAGTTATGTCCCATTAGATTGATCAATGAAGTCTATCAGATTTGGGAATCTATTTTTGCCTCGTAGTGCTTTATGTAGTGCACGGATTGTGACACTAGATAAATTATTTTAAAAAATCGCATCAGTGTTATTCTAAGAAAATGCAATTTCTAAAGTTGAAGAAACTGACTTTAGTTGATAAATAATCTGCCTATCACACTGAACAAACTGCAGATCAGAAAAAGTTCAAAGCAACAAAACTGATTTACAATGCTTCACTAAATATTGCCAAATATGTCGGAAACTCACACTTTCACTAGAGCAAAACTGTGCAGACAACTGTTCCAAATATTTGGAATCACCATCATATAAATCAGCAATACAACGAATAAAATTTTCAAAATGAAGCCGAGGCCTGTGAAGCTGACCACGCTCCAACATTTCCTCGACGTACTGCAATTCTATTTCACCGGAATGTTGCAGTAGAACGACCTAAAATAGTTCCCATTAGCGCAGAATGTATACTATATTAGTGTTTGTATGGTTTCAGTGAACGAATTAGTCAAATTCATAGCGCAATTTAGAAATGAAACTATGAAGGAAGGAAATCAAATATCTAGGAAAATATTAACCTGGTTACTGAGATGAGCAATAAAGTTCTTGATCAATGTATCAACTGTAGCAAAAGCTATGAAGTTTTCTCTAAATTTTGGCATCGCAATAACACATTTCCGTATGAATTGGAAGGCCAATCCATTGACTGCCTTTTCAAGCAAATCATCTTCTTTGATAGCAAAACCACCCAGAACTATTGAAAAACAATGATGGGAATAGATATTTAAACAATTCAATCAATAGAGAGAAAATCAGTAAGAATTATCCAGTAGTCATATGAAGTAGGTAAATGCATCAACAGTGAATAATATCGAACCTTCTTGAACAAGTTGATGAACACTGAGCCAGTTGTATGAAACCACGACTGCAAACTGTAACGAAGCCTGCAGACAAGAATCTTGCCAGTCCTCCAAAATCACTTCCTTGTGAAACCCCATCAACAAATCTCGAGCACATCGCACTAGAATTTGTTTATCATTTATTTCCTGTATTCGATCTGTGAAAGTATTAGAAAAAGAAGGATGCGCATTTCCATAGTGAACATATGAATAAAAGTGTAAAAGAGTGAAAAACAAAAATTACGGAAAATTACTATTCTGAAGATTGTGTGGAGATATCAGTATTAAAGAAGCAGTCCATAATGATAAATGGGTATTTCTGAAAGGTGTATTCGGCTGCAGTTCTTTCAGTGGCCCAAACAAATCATTTAAGAAGGACGGTGCTGATTCCAACTGCCACGATGAGCATATGAGATGAAGTGTTTGTGCACAATTTTCTAACGTCTCTTCAATTAATTCCCGCAACTGCAAAAATACTATCGCAAGAACGTTAATAAAAAGTTATGCTACAAGTAGCTACAATAGCTACAATAAACTAAACTTGAAATAAACTTACAATTTCCTGATGTTTCGGACCACCTAGTCCATTCACATGTGGATGATGCAAATTTTGTAATTCAGATTGCACATTTACAGTTTGCAAAACTTCTGAAAGCATCGTTACGAAAACGATCAATTTAAAAAAGATCGGGAAAAATCGGAATATAAACATTGGTCAGTTACGGTGTGAATGAAAACACATGTATATTGTAGGATTGAAAGTTTGTTAAATTTTTCAAATAGCGAGAAACCGTGCATACCTATAAGACGTCTAATAAATGCAATATCACTAAGTAACTGATTGAGATACTCGAAAAGCTCTCGTGGTTTCGACACTTTTTCATTAATCCTGAATTCTGCTAAAACCTATAAAACGTGAATCATTCAGTAAATGAATAGTTTTATGAAGGCATTAGTAGTGCATAAAAAGATATCCACAGTATATGACAAACTAAATCTAGTATCGCAAATCGTAAGCAATGAATAATAATGGTGTGCCTTCTTAGTTTCAAACTTTAAACCCAACTAAGCAAAATATAAAATGTAAGGAAAAAAATTTCGAGAACATTAGAAATGAAATTTCGAAAAAATTCACTTACTTTCAGAGCCGCACTGATAAAACGATGTGCATCATAGTAGCAAATAACAGCACAAAGACCCCTCGTTAAGAATGGAAAATGCCGTGTTTGCACTTCACCTGTAGACGTAAACAATCACCATATCTTACCCTTATGTCAATTAAATATTTATAAAAGCACTTTTATTCAACAAACAAAAGCTGACAATATGTTTCTTATTTTCACAGGACCATAATGCAGACGCATGCCCAATTACTCCACTATATATTTCGAATTTATCTAGTTTCAGTTAAGAATTATTCCCTAGTATGCGTTATTTCTTTGTTTTTTATTACCAAAATTATCAGCATATGCCAATCAATCAGTGCTAGTTGGTAACTGCATGAACCCAAAAATAAAACAATTTGAACGGCCAGTCTTGTATGTGCTTTCAAGAGTTGAATCCAACAACTTTTAACTGCATCACTTCCTAACCTTAACATTAGGACGCTAGGCAAATACGGTCGATAATAATTATTACCAGTTATTACTAGTTCAAGAGCATCAAATTCATCACAGTTAAACAAATCTGATATAATTAGTGCTTCGTTCCGCAGCCCGTCATCTATTTTCACGACTTCTCCACTGTCTAATTCCACTACTTCACCATTCTTGTTCAGCACCGATCGATGCAGTGAATTTTTACTCTGAAAGAAAATAAAAACGACCTTCTGCAAAATATTACATAAATCTTGTAACATACCATAATTAGAACATGATCTAATTCATTTGAACCGAGATTTCGAGCATGATTATAGAGTATGTTACGAGATGACACAAGATAAATTTTTGTAAGATTAAGAACTCAAAAAAGAGTAAGCAAAACATATAAAGTCACTTAGACTAGAATTACCATTAGTGTATATAACTTCATTATCCTGTAAATCTTGTTTTTCATCATCACATTTCTTCTGCTTATTATATGAACGATATTATAAAATATCCAACTGAAATTTGAAAAAGACCAACTCGATTCCGAAGTATATCGACAAGTGATGCTCGGGTTTTGTTTAATATAGTCATCAATTGCTCTAGAGAAGTATTACTTCTCTTTTTATTGTAACAGCTATTTATATAATCATCGATTACTCTGAAAGTGTTCTGAGCCCGCATCCACATTTCTTACTTCTGAAAAGTACATTATCCGGCAATATAAGAACTAAGATACGGTGATGCAGCAACGCTTACTGGCATCACTGTTTCTTGGTCCACAAATTACACTATCAGATTTAATCTTTATGGGATGAAATGAAGATGTATATAGTTACAGTCAACGAATTCATGGTGTTAAATCATCGTTTGTTTCACAAGAACTGCATTTACTCCAATCAAAGGTGTCATAGGTGTTACTGAATATCAGATACAGACTCTGTGTAAACTATTCAGGACACAGAGTGCTGCTTTGACTTACAACACTAACGGAAAAGCTATTATTCAGTCAGGTGTACCAGGTGATTGCATGCGTGAGTAGGTTTCTGAAACATCGGTGAATTGTCGTTCACGCACAAGCACAGATTAATTCCAACCTCATTGTGGCTAGTCTAAGATGTTCAGCTCACTGAGTGAAACAGAAAAATAGTCTTCTTTACTGTTTATCTGGAGATTGTGAAAGTCCTCTGTTTGAGATTAGGAATCTTTCACCTTTGAATGGTTGGGATTAATAGCGCAAAAAAAAACTAACAAATGTTTGATAACTTCCTCGTCTTCCGCAACCGTTACTCATGTATGGGTTAACCGATATATTCATATTTACAATAGTAGTCTAATAAATTAATTTTGTCTCCATTACAACTAAATATCTTCAATGTGTTCAAAAGAAGTGATTTCAAAAAAAAAGGAATTGAGGAAAAAGAAAACTGATTTCCTTGGCAAAATCTAAACCTAAGATTCGAATTCAATTCTGAAAATGAATAAACCAGCGCAAGTTTAAGTTTAATCGAACATCTTCGATCTTTCTTCAAACTCAAATACAACGACAAGTCCAAATTTGAGTCCAACAACATTCAGAGATTCAGAGATTCAAGCTGAAACATGAATTGAATCCTAAGTTCAAGCCAAGAATTTTACTCGAGTTTTTTTTTCTTTAATGGGCCCGACTTCATGAACTACATCAAAAATCTATTACTTTAGAAATATTGAACCAACAACACAGATGTTGAATACTGCTACACAACAAATGACCAAGCCACATAAAGATGGTTTATCGCAATTAAAACATCGCTACACGACTTTGATGACTTTTTGCTTTCCTGACCAGGCTATAATGAAAAAAGTGTGACGTAGTCTTCGCGGCTTAACTGCCGTCAGGAGAAGTGTAACAGGTGCTGCTTCGGAATTGTTAATTTAGTATGGAAGTAAAAGGTTGGTTGTGGGGTATCATGCTTATGACCATTTATATCGATTGGCTAGACTATTTGCTGTCAGTTGGACAATGTCGACTAGCTAGTGGGCATTAAATGAGCCCAACATAGCAGCATTAGCTATTTATCTGACATGGGTATTCCGTGAGGATTAGGAGAAAGCGTTTTTCATGTCTCCCTGATTTATGGAATTCGGAAATATAACTACAATCAACGAGGTTAAGCTGACTGATTGCAAGATGACCTGAGATCAAGGTTAAGCTGACTGACTGCAAGATGATCTGAGATTCTTTAAAATGTGTCGATAGTGACCTGAGATTTCTTCAAAATGTGCCGACATTGACCTCAAACCTGGTAATCAACATGAGTTGATTTACAACGTCTCACAATACGAATCTGAACTACACATATTTACAATGTTGACAATATTCAAAAAGTGTAAAGACCTTCATGATGACTTTGGTGGAGCTTCCTCCTCTTTATATTTCTATATTAAAAAAAACGCATGTTTTTACCTGTCACATGTGTGGCACATATATAATAGGTGTGTAAAAACGCGCGTTGTGTCGAAATGTGTTAAAATTTTAAAGCAATCGGTAATGAACTTCGGAGATTCAAGATCTCGAACAAATGAATTTACATTTTATATAGATCAATATAGTTTTTACTTACACATATGGTCTTCTTATTTGCACCCTTAGATTTTTGTGAGGTTAACCCTGACAGGTAAGAACCCCTAGTTCCAACAGAGGTGGGAAACGAATAATGACACATACTGTATCTGAAGTCCATCACTGAACTGAAATCCGTCAACAGAGCGTCTCTGACCTGATTTCTTGCTTATTTAGGAAATGTTGAACAATGTCCTAAAAAAGTCAATTCAGCTGTTTCTCCGCAAAATTTAGGGAAAAAGGCTGCAGTAACCGAAAGCCGCAAGTTTACTTCAGCTGTAACAAAAGCCACACGATTTTGTCCCTGGCTTCAAAAACCCTGTGACAAATTCCAACTAGCCAACTTCACTTCCGGGCAATTAATTGTACACGTAAAGCTAACATTCCCTACAGAATGGGAATTCATATTGGTGGTAAGCCCCAAGATCCTTCCGAAGAAGTAACATTTTTAGATTAAAACGTCCAAACTCTCGAACTCAAATATCACCAGTGGGTGACCTCGTTCATTATCGATCTATCGTCCCCAACGTTCCTCTCTTCAAGAACAGAAATGACGGTAGATTTTATATAAGAGTAGAATCTGTCTTTAGGATCAACAAGTGAAAAAACCGTCGTCTCAATGGATTTTAAAAAGTCTCCAGTGCCATTAGTCCCCAACCCTCACTTCCCTTACAACTGGAAAGGCAAGGATTGGAATTGAACAATTAAAGAAGACGGAGACGTCCATATGTCGGTCCGTCTCACCAGCTCAAGTATCGCATGCATTCTATCGCCTGGAATTTCATCCCGCAACTCCGGTTCTTCCATTTATTCTTTTCACTGGGCATCCTTGGATCAATAGAAAAATCCCAGTCAAAGACCAAGAACCTCCCTCCCCGCATAAACAAACTTGTAGTTTGAAATGTAGCTGACCAGGTCATCATCAGACATGTTAACAAAATCGTTCACTTATTGTCTTTTCCTAAATATGTCGACCCTTACAGCTAACACATTCCAAAGTAATTCCTAACCGTGCCTTTCCGAACACTCGCATAGCATTCTCGCAGTTTAATGTTCCAAAAAAGGACAAAACTTTGACCTTGTTATATTAAAATTTGAAAGCCACAACATAAATCAGTGATAAACCGAATATATTCAAAAACTGAGTGCTTTGTGGGAATCATCCCACTATTACACCAAGTGACAAACAGTTCTTGAGATTAACATCGAATTGCAGAACAAAGGAATAAACCAAATCACAACTGGAAGCGCTTTATGATCAAATTTCCAAGGAAAATGTAAACAAAAGGTTGAATAGATAGATAATTCCCTCCCCTTTTATATATCTCCATTAATAACTACAGAAGATTACTGTACTACTAACAATAATCATTGTGCGAGAAAAACCTCGATAAAGCGCGAAAATGCTTACCGCACATGTATATATGTACAAAACAACTCTACATCAAATGTATCCATATAAAAGCACTGAAATAAACATGCAAAACATATGTGCTGGAAAAAAATTGATCGTTCCAAGAAAAACGTCTTAACCCTGAGAAAAAGTGATCCAAGATAATACCACAGGTAATAAAAAAAATAAGTTACCGCTAATTCATTGTCTATCTCTTGATGGATGGCCGGATAAACATCTGATAATTTAATGATTTTCAAAAAAAACAGAAGACCGGGTCCCGTTCATAAAACCATTCCCTTTGCGAGAAAAAAAAAAGGATTATGAGAAACACCCAATCGGCCATCAATCATGTATCGTCAATCAATCACCAATATTTTTCTGATTATAAACAGAAAACCGTTGTTATTGGTTTATAAATACATAAAGATAATCATCCAAAAATAATACTATTTCGGTAATTTTTATAGCTACAAACAAACCAGAGGTAAAAATTAATCGATTCCCTATTCAAAAATGGTGATAACACGAACAAAGTTTTTGTATCAAAAAACTCACAAACGGCAATTCTTTGGTAAAAGCCAGTTAAGCATTTCTATGAAAGACTTTTTCCCGTTTCCAGTAATCATTTATTTGTAACATCTAAAAGAACTGATCAATCATATTCATTTATGGCCTCTGTGCAGTTGCAAAACCACCTTCCTGTTGCAACCGCCGCATCATGTCGGAATTCAATGAACCAGGATTTACGATTCGAGATCCCAATTCATTACTGAATGGATTCATCATCGTCATTTGCAAAAGAGCATTCTGCTCTAGGAAAGGGCGCTGCGCCTGAGCCTGCGCCGCTGCTGACATAGCTAACAGTTGTTGCAATTGAAGTGCATCACCTGCAACCACATGTAAATGACAAACACCTGTAAATCTGTAAATGATAAATTGTCTGGCCATACTACGAGCAATGCACAAAGTAACTGCAAGACTTCCTCCGTACCCCAAAACTTTTAAGGGCAGCTAAAGGCGTAGAAAAGGACCACTCACCATACTCTACATTTTTAAATAAAAAAGAATTAATAGAGTAAACTAAACAGCACCAGGATGGGTGGCTGCTGCATGCTGCATCATGGCAGCAGCATGTGGATGGAGATGGGATTGCGGTGCTTGAGATACCGGTATTCCAGCCGGAGCCAACATTTCCATGCCAGCCATGCCTGTAACTAATTAGTACTAGCTAATGGTGAAACTGCATATTGTCAAGATCAACAATATACAATTGCAACAGAACATATTATTCAGGTAAATGTATTTCTCGAACGTGAAGAGACTTCTAACACTGTTTTTTAACGGATTCAAGATAAAATACACATATACTGTGTTGTTGCTGTTCATATTGATATTTGTTTTAAACTACTATATAATATAAGCCTCTTAAAATTCCAAACCTTGTCAACATCGCAGCTGTGTTCAAGAGCGACACAAGTTCAGGTGAATCAATGTTGGTAATAAAAACATGTTTCTAGCGCATAAAATAAAGACAGTACGACGTTAAGAATTCTCAGTACTTTTAAAACCCCGATAAAAACTAACCAAGCATGCGCTGCTCCAAATTACTTCGCTGCTCCAAGGCACTTATCATTGCTGCGGTATGACTGTCGATACCCATTCCAAATTGCGAAGCAAGCTGTGGATTATGCATCAGCGCAGCAAGTGCTCTCGGATCCATCCCAAAATTATGGAAAGGTGGTGGAAGCATGTTGGGAGGAAATCCATGAGCATTAACAGCAGCCGCAGCAGTACCACCACGGGATGGAGAATCACGAACAGCTGTTACTGTAGAACCCGTCGTTACTGTACCATTCGCACCACTTCGTATCATTTCTAACTGATGTGCCCGCAGCTGCTGCTCCATCTGCTTTTGAAAAACTTGCTAGAAAAAAACTACTTTAGAATGCAAACTCTTATGTCAAGTTAAATACGATGTTTCCTTCACTGGGAGGTAATGTCGCAACAATAAATCTTACTTGTTCGACAGCGATAGCATACTGTTGTTGAGGAGTAAGGAAACCGAATCGTGGATCTGGCATACCGGGAAACATTCCTGGCAAACCAGAAACTGCAGTACCATTCATGGGGACCCGACCTCCCATGAATGCTTCAACATTTGGTGCCCCCGACAAAGGTGCAAGCTGCGCAGATGGCAATTTTGGTACTGTAACTGGAGTTGGGAAAGCATCATTGGGCTGAAAAGTTATTTCTTAGCAGAAGCCTGTAAAAGGAAAATTGAAGACATACAAACTAATTTCGTAAAGAGTTTCGATAACCAAATGAACCAAAGCAGAGCAGGGACAATCAGTGACTTAAGAATAAAGTGAAGCAAGTGATCATTATTCCATACAAACTCATATGAAAACTTGAGGTATGAAACGAAAATGAAAAACAAAGAGGCAGAATCTCCACTGACCTTTTTCTGTGTATTTATATGGTTCTTGAGGGCAGCACGCGCTTCTCGTTTCTTATCCCACTCCGAACCAGGTTTCATGCGAAAAGCTAAATCTGTACGCGCACACATTTGACCACAGCGCCGATCGATAACTCGGATGAGCAATGCATTTTTTGTCGTTTCAACAACTGTATCATTTACGGTCCAGTAACCATCATCTGAATCTTCTTCCTCGGTTTTCATTTCCTGCAAGAACTTTAAAAATTATTCTCGAGAAGAAAATTTAAATCGTATTTCATGTCGACAGACATGAAATTCCATAAGAGTGAACAGCAAATCGCCAATCTCTAAGAACAGATATATAATACTGTGCGTAAGCGTGCAAATATTATAAGGACAAAACACAAAACTGTTACTGAACAAACAATGCCATAATAACAGTTCCAAAAATCTACATAACTCCTACATATCAAAGCCGGCAGTCAGATTTGAATAACGAAAGCTTACATCAGGAGGGGTCCGATCGACTGGCTTCACGAAACTTGTGCTAGGCTGTTCCGTTGCAATTTCTACAGCTCCTTCATTTTCAGCAGTCCCGGAGACTGGAGGTGGTTCACTTGCCGTAGCACTGGTTGAAGCAGAAACGAAGGTTTGGAGTTTAACACTTGGACCTCCTTTTCCCGCGCATACAGACATTTTTACTTGCCCCTGATAGTGCTTTCCTTCTTCGTCAACACTGACTACTTTTATTGATGCCGAAACTGACTCTGAACCTGCAGACGTCTCTGTTTCATTCCCCTACAAGTTTCATTAACATCTATAAATCACGAGCAAAGACAATAACAAATGGAAAGTCAAATAAAAATATATCCTGCATAATAATGAATCAACGATATAAAAATTTAATAAGTTACAAAAGACAGAAACCTTTCCAGTATTTAACGAATTATCATTGGTGCGGATTTCTGAACTGAAAGTGGGTTCATCATCTTCTTGCATATCGGTATTTTCGTCTTCTTTCTCTCCTTTTACAAACCGCTTCTTTGTAGTCCCATTTACCTGAAATTATACAGTTGAGACATACGACTTAAATTCTAATGCGCAATAGTGATTAGAGAAGATAACCAACATATTCACTATTCTGTGCATGATTTCGTTTTCTTTTCCCATTCCTTTGCTTCACTTCGCCATCATTTGGTGAACCAATACCCTTTTTATCCACCTCTAACGAGGCGCCACGTCTTTCCTTTTTATTTGCTCGCGTTCTTACTCCTTGTTCCTGAAACCCGGTTTTTTCTCTTATCAGTTTTAAATATTTCCCCCTTACTGAGTTCTTAGGATGAACTTGTCAGGTATAACGACAGTCAGAACGAAAATATTAAGCTTATTTTCGAATGTCATAATATTTTCGTATGAAACGTCAATAAGTATATTTCACCTCATCATCGTTGCCTTCAGGACTTCTTGGCTTGTACAGTGATGGTGGGACGGTGCTTGGTCGATCAACGGGACGCAGCTGCCCATACTTCTTATAAAAAACTCGACACTCAGTACAAAGTAATTGACGTTCTCTACCCGAATGATGCCAGTCTTTACTTTCTGAAGTGAACTAAATTGCTAAACGGAGTTGCACGTTATGAAATCGAGTTTAAAATGAAGTACTGAAGTGAAAAAAATATATCAGAAAATTAATCATTAACGTTACTTGACGTATAGCAATGATGGCAAGCATACGCTGCAGCACGACCATCATTTTCTAACTCTTCCATTTCAGTCTCGCTCGCGGATGCATAATCAGCCAAATCAGTACTGCCGGGACGAGATGCCTGAAATTTGAACTCTCTTGAAGTTATGCATCAAATTGTTCATCAACTTTTTTGTTGATGTATTTGTTGATATTTCTGTTTACCATACCAAAAATTAAAAGAGAAGTCGCACAGTGATATTAAACTGCAAAAAACTGAAATAAAGAATATAAATACCAAACAAGTGACCTTCAACTGGTTGTTTTTTGGTTTCCGATGTGTTGCAGTTGCCGTATTTCGCTGTCGTGCTAATGGCTTAGGCCTCGTTGCATCACGAGTCTTCTTCCATCCATAATAGAACTGTACCAATTCATCCTGAAAAGAAACAATCATGTTTTTTTTTTCGAAGAAAATGATAGCTCTCCAAAAATTAAAAATCTGGGGAGACATTAGTACGATTATGCGCAAATACAACATATAATACTACTCAAAAAGTAGTCATTCAAAACATTCTCACGGATTACTTCAGCCACATCTAAAAACACAGTAGTGCTATTGGTCTTACAGAGAAAACAAAACCAGGTTTAAACAACCACGATAAGTCCCTGTCATCCATTACCTGAACAATCCATCAGAATGTGCATAAGTACTTTTTGAGTGGTGTTATCTTTTTCTCTCCTGAACTGAATGCCCTAGCAATCATATAGAATGCTGATCTGATTTAATTTCAGCATGTGTAATTCAATTAATTCGCTTTTTTCTGCCTATCGTGTTTCAGAATAAAGAATAACAGCTATGTTTCACAGAAAAATGCACTATTGTAAATCACGTTACTATAATTATAACTTACTCTACGATGATGTGGCAATAGTTCCTTCTTGATTTTCAAGAAATTTTTCCCATAGGTTTTAATGCCACGAGCAAATTTTTTGGCATCATCAATATTCATAAAATTGGTCACTTTAAGCATATGTTCGTCATTTTTATTCATTGCCTCAATAGCATAATTTACGTTGTAATCACATTTATGCAGCTAAAAAAAATTACTCATTGTCTAAAAAAAGGAACAATTTTCAAGAATAACGAAACTGTAACGGATGAACACCGAAACATTCAAGAGTAGGAGCTATTTCTGGACGAATCGATTTCATTGAGCTACGTCACTATTAACTAATGAAATTTCAAGTTATAGAGTCAAAACGCTTAAATATTTCAATGCATAAAATATATCATGATAATATTGCATCTAGGATTATTGTGGAATGAATAGCTTGCATATTTACAAATTTGCGATGGGTGGAATCAGGATGATCATTGTTTTGACTCATCAAATTCTCAGCTCTCCTAGTGCTTACTGGCTTTGTTACTACCCGCCCACTACAAAGTAAAAACTAACGAAGAATAACGCTAATACTTTTGCAAAATTCGTCCAGTTATTCACTTTGTAAGCTACTAACCGTGATTATGGCATCATGCATACATAAATCGCCAGTCCTAAAATCACGTTCCATTTGCGTAATTTGTTCGTTCCGAACCATAGCAAACATCCGAAATGATCGTGTCGCCCTTTTATAACTGAGAAAAATTCTCCGGTTATATTTATATTGAATAATGAATGAATTTATTGTAATTGAAAGCAATCATCTAATTGATCAAGTTCATCCTAGTAATAAGAATTAGTTAAAACAGTTATCATAGAGTTCACCAGATACAAATTCCATGTACTTTTTAGCCAAAGAAACATTGTACCATCCATACATACAATTTTTATCTCTGCACAATGAAATTTAACAATTCATTTACTTGTTATTTTTATTGGATAAAAATGATAACGAAATGCCTACACATGTTCGCTCTCTTCATTGATATAACCCGGCCTCCACTGTAATTCATCGCGATCCGGTTCATCCACTGCAGAGCATCTTTCCATTGGGGGCAGCTTTGCCTGAAAGTGGGTAATCCCTTTATATGGTCATTAAATTATGCAGTTAAATACAAAAAGAGATTATAATCCTTTTATTGCAACCCGTAACTTTTTTCCTCGAAATGAATGAAGATATGGAAATTAATAATAAGTAATTAGAAACACGGATCTCAGAATAAAAAGGATGAAGAATATAGGAACAGAAAGTGGAACTGTCTAGCAAGTATGTTTGAGAACTATCTCAAGAAATGACACTTGCAAACAAGGGCACTTTATAACTGTGAACGTCGAAAGGTTAAAATACATACATATCTATTTCTCATGACTTCTTCTTACTTTTTCACTCCACGCAATGCTGTATAATAGTACAGAGAGAAAAAAAATGAACAAACCTGATATGACCCGCCGACGCGGATTTCACCTTGTACAGACGCCAGTCTGCTATTATTTGGATCAAACGAGACCAACGAGAAAAAAATATCAGATAAAGACTGGACGTCTAATTCGCGTAACGTTCGAATGTCTTTAATCAAACGTATCGTACATTTACCCCTGTAACCAGTAATCATTCATTATTATGGCGAAAGACTTACAAGTAAAAAAGTAAACATATGCAGGGTTGAAATGAATTGGACTAATGGACGGAAAGAAACTGAAATCATTGAGAAAATAAAAAGTGCAAGAAAATAAAAAGACCTCTTTCTTTGAGTTCAAATCTTAGCAGATCTACATATAAGCGAGAAAATGAAATACCATACGATGCCACTTGAAATAAATGAGCAATAGGTATAAATGTTATTACAAATAAATGAGCAATAGGTATAAATGTTATTACAAATAAATGAGCAATAGGTATAAATGTTATTACAGTTGATCATTATCATACTGTCATTATCACACGACTGATACTATTTCAATAAAACTATATTGTTGAAAAGTACTATTCAGCGAACAATAATATTCACAACATATCTCAACGTTGCGATGAGGAGAAATGACCATTTTGACCGGTAAGAATGGTACGAAAGGAGTGAAAAATCAAAATTTCTTGCAGAAACCTAAATGTGCCACAAATGTGCCACAACGATCCTCCCTTTTCCAACAAATTTCTCACGAAAGAAGTCCTAATTGTAAGATAGGAGATGATACTGACTTCCCGATTTTCTTGCAAACAATAATTCTCTACCACTCTCAATTTAATGAAACTCAAATACATCGTTGTTGATGTCAAATGTTCTATGATTGCAATTAACTCCGGAGTAGTGCAAGAAGTGATTCGAAGTTTAATATCATATGACCATCTAATAAAGATCTGCATAAGCAGATATCAGTTTCATTAATAATTCGTGGTTTCCGGTAAGTCATTAATTCTCAACCAGCACATGATGTTATTAGAGGGAAATGCTTGCAAGTTAGCATTCAAACACGAAATATGCCTAATGTTAGAAGAAGCATGCTCCCGATCTTCAAAAACAGACACACTGAAATCCGAATTTGCATTAGTTTCAATAAATAGGCTACCCGACTAATCATGAAACAAGTTCTATCACTGCGATATGCACAAATGTATGTATTAAGTAAATAAGTGAGTAGGTGAATGATAAATGGATCAATAATAATTGAAGATATAGGAGGGAGTGCCTAAGGTAAAGAGTTAAAATTAGGATGTATGGATGTTTTATGCAGTATGAAAACAACCAAGACCAAACTCATCATCTGATGGTCCAATAGTCCATTCATCTTTCAATGCTAAATTGAGAATTGAATTGTCTATGAGAGGAAGTGTGAATATACCGAAAAAATACCAGAAAAGCTATCAAACCCAATCCCAATACGTCAGGGGTAAGAAAAGATTTATCCATTGTCAAACCGATCGATTCTACTACTTAATTGCACATCACAACACACACACACACACTGAGAATGTGTGTGGCTCATTAGATATGCATAAATTACCAACAAGCCCAATCCTTATACATTAAACAATACTCATCTAACAATCCAACTCCTCATAACTTTGTTTGATATGAATAAATAAGCAGTCCTCAAAGTTTAAAGTTAGCCAGTATGTTCGGATAACTCCTTCGATGACCCGTTTACCGGAGAAAACTATAAACACAACTATAAAGTAAAAAAACTATAAACGACAAACAATAGTCGAAATATTGTGGTACGGAAACCATCGACATCACCAGAGAAGTTAATTATAACCTTACTCCAAATCATATCTCAGGGAATGAAAACGAAAGACGGATCCAGGTACAGTGTTATGGTGAACCCTCCGCTATTTGATCCGTAGTTTATGAAAAAGATAACAAAAACAGGTTAGACTGCAAATGAATTAGTTTTGAACATCAGAAAGGTTCAATTTTGGGATCCAAAATTACAATCGACAATGAACAAGGAATAAGACGAAAACAATAACCATCAAATGACCAACAGTGCTGTTACGAATAATAGTAACAGATCTGTAAATGATTATCATTCTCATCCAATTAGCATTCACCTAAAAATGTGATGAGTTTCTGACAGATAGGAATGAAAATAATACTACAGTTTTTTGCAGGAGGACGACATATATATATATATATATATATATATATATATATATATATATATATATATATATATATATATATATATATATATATATATATATATATATATATATATATATATATATA
>NW_018108213.1:87367-101596 GCF_000183805.2 Loa loa | reverse complement strand
ATATATATATATATATATATATATATATATATATATATATATATATATATATATATATATATATATATATATATATGTATATATACATATATATGTATATATATATGTACATATATGCCTTATATATATACGTGTATATATACATATGTATATACATATAAAGTCGAGAGTAAAGATTTGGGATGAAGCGTAACAATTGTATAAGGCAACCTTAACAAATGTAAATTGCAGACCTCCTCATTTAGTTCTTCACTAACATGGTTTGGAACTGAACTGATTACACGTAAGAGTAAAAATGCAAAGCATCCTCTAATCACTAATCTATCTTCCTCCCTCCCTACAATAAAAATGTCAGCCGGTTTAAGCTACTTAACAGGGCAAGCATCGCCGTTCAAAATTTCGCGTGATAATTATTCCTGATATAGCTTTATTTACTCCCCTTTTTCAGTTATTTGTTCGAAAAACTCATTTCGATTTAATCTACTCTTTTTCTCTGGCTTTCATAAAGAAGGCCCTATAAACAGTATTAGTGAAGAAAAGTGTGCAGGAAGGGAGAGAGTAGCAAATGCTTATTTACAAATACGCGTAAATATAATTATATTTACTTAATGAGGAAAATTCCTCAAAAAATTAGTGCAAAGACAAAGCAGCAGTGATAGACGTGGCTGAACAAATTCTATCCTACATCATCACCCTACAGACTTAAGTTTAGCAATTTGATACAAATGCTTTTTTAATGGTCGTACGCCAGAATTTTTCCCTCTAGTATTATAAATGTACACACAGTATTATAAGTTTTCTATCACGTCAGAGATAACATCTGACACTTGTAACAGCGCGATGTCATACTAAACGTATTCATAATGACGTATTCATAATGAATGTCATCATGGTAATACAGTGATTTCTTTCATGGTCTTAAAAGTTTTCCTCATACTTTTATAGCGCAAGCATACAAAAAAAAAGTCCGCTAATGTCGAAGAAACTGTGGCACACAACTTACTGCTACCGATTTATTCATGATCGCCTTCTGTTAATTCTAGATATCGCCAATAAATGGAGTAATCAATGCTCTCCATGCATTTAAATTCTTTACTGCAACTTTTGATATATTTTGCTACAAATCCTTTAGCTTTCGGGTTCCCTTCTTAATCTTTAATTAATTATTTTCATTTAATTAAACCTACGAGGAGTATTCCAAATATCATTTGTTCCCTTCCATCTATTTGGATCAAATTCTTGGTTCTCTCAGAAAACAATAAAGTTTATGACCATTCCGCATTGTCATTCGTCATTCTTCAAACAACAGAAAGTGACCCAGCAAAGCAATGAAATTGTAATTTGCAAGTTGAAGACGTACGTATAGATGAGTTGGGATATGCGTCATAATGTACCTTTCACATTTCCCTTCCCCGTATAATAATCAAAAATAGGAATTTGTAAAGCAGAAATATGTATTAAATTTACAAGACATATATCACTTCTTTCAATGGACTCATTAAACACGGCTCTGTACTCCTTGTCATTTCCATAAAGATTTCAAATCTCATTCCAAGCAGATCACCATCATCATCACGTATCATTGCGAGTTTGACTGCGAAAACGATGAGTTTTTTTTTTACAAATGGAGTGTTCTAAGTGCTAATTCAATCAATTTTAAGAAAAATTGGCAATTTTCTTCCAAATAGGAAAACCAAAAGTTAGTATATGAAGCAAAACTCCGAAATGATAATACCAAGGGACGATAACTTCTGATTAACCTTAATTAAGTAATCGAGCTTATTCATATAATCAGACCGAATACGGACTGAAAGATATATGTGTGGCAATATTTGCCAATGCAATAAACAAAAGCATGTGCATATATGAAACCATAACCGAAACAGAATTTTCCTTCTTTCATTTTTTTTTCCCTAAAGCATTCAGGAACACGAGAGAAGAAAAGACATTCAGACGACCATCAAAGAGCGAATGAGAAGGATCGATCGAAAAAGCAAACGAAACGATAAAACCATGATCAATATAGTAAGCTCCATTCGTTTCACCCCTTACCTCTCTCCCTTTACCCTCTTCTCTTTCTCTCAATAATAATAAGCAGAAATTTAATCATGTCCAGCACTATTTTTGCAACACTGAATCGACCTCTTCACCGCTCTAATCTTCTCTTATCCTTCTCCCTGACGGCGCTATTGTCCCAGTCATCAATCCATCAAGCCAGCATTCTCCCTTAATTCTTTATCAACATCGGCAGTTCCTTCCAATCAGTGGATACCGCTCCTGCCGTCCCATATAACAACCACTTACACGGGAGGTACCTGGACAAGGTTGTAATATTTGAATAAATTATTGCTGTCCGATATCACTTGTCTTGCTCTGCTCTCCTTGATCTTAGAATGAATGATCAATCGGTTATAACTACAATGACGAAATAGTCAAGAAGCGTCTTGATCAAGGGACAAGTTAAGCAAACGTCTGGCTGTCAACAAGGTGCTGAAAGCAGAAATTTTAACATTATCAATGAATGGATGAATAACGGGCAAGCGTGAGTTAACCTCTTCTGAATAATGCTTGTCGCTGATAGCGAAGAACAGTCCTGGGGCTAAAATTAAGGCTATTTATAGATTAGATCGGTACTAATACATTAAAACAAGTACATCAATTGGATAATGCCAGTAATGATGCGATATTCAAATGGACAGATGGGTTGGAGAAGGCACGGACAAAGACAAGGGGTACTTCAGCGCCATATAAGGGATAACCTCATTTCCAAATAACAAAAACCAGTGGTTGTGGGTATTACCACAGAGGAATCTAGCAAAATGATGCAGATTGCTATCAACACAAGATATATTAGAAATTGCACTCTTTTATGAATATCTATTAATCATTTTTCCCCACCTCCTCCTCCTCTCTCCTCTTTCTCATTCTCTTTCCCGATTCCTTATTTCTATCAGGCTATACAAATTTTTTCGCAGCAACACATCAGACGGTCATTTTCCTAGTTAAAATTTATGATGCAATGATTTGGCCCATTGAAATGAAAGAACCCAATTTCTCCCTCACCAAATCGAATCCAATAAATTCTTTTCTTTTGCTTTTCCTTGCCACCAGCTACTCTATCACTATTTACTAACTTTCCAACATTCAAAATCACAATTAGCAGCACTGACCCCTGGTCAAAACTAGTATAATAATAAAGGTGGAGTTTAGAAATTTGTTTTAATTTCTGCACACTTGCAATCTTAACAAATTAGTATAGATACAAATCTCAATCGTTAACGTGAAATTCCTATTTCTATTTCCTGAAGGCCTCTTGAAAAATATTTCTGTTCAATTCGATCAAATGCTACGGAGCGGTAGTGACTACCGAAATGAGTTTAGATGGAGCGTACTGCACAGCTGTTAAAGATGGTCTGTCGTGTCTGTTAACGGTTAATAATACCTAATATTATCACCGACACATAAAACCTATTGGGAGTATTGCCAACTGTATGGATGTTTCCTCTATCATATTTGCTTTTCTGGATATTATTACACATCACATCAGGACAAACTGGCTCCTCCAATCTGTGTTATTCACCTGTATCAATACTCGCCAGCCTATTATACAAGTCACTTCGTCTCTCTCCACACTGTCCAGTTCATTTGTCAACCTATTTCTCTGTTAGGCAGTATTTATGCAATTTCCCTATTTCAGTGCCCATTTCTAATTTCATAACATACACTGACTCAACTGATTTAATTCTTGACTGCCGACTCATCCACGGCATTTCTTAATCAAATTCTTCAACTTTTTTCTTTTGTCAGTTCAGAAGCATTATATTTTTGAAATGAGAAGGAATTTAAAGATATAAATTAAAGGGATTAAAGAGATGCAAGTGAACAAATAACAATCGGTAGCTGAAATTACTGCTCCCACTGGAAAACCACGACAAACCTGAGATGACAAATGGGATGGACGGATGAGATTTCGGAAGAGAATAATTCTCGGGTTTGCATAGCAGCCATCACAGCATGATTGAGCGATGTATCATCCTGTCGATCTTGGAGTAACAGTGAGTAACTATCCTCCGGAACATCTTCTGGCCTGTAGAAACGTGTAACTTTTACCGATAGCTGGTCTCGTTTTGTCTGCAAAGATAACTTCACCAGTTATAATTACATCGATATCGACGCATACTGCTATCATTTACATACATGCTGAGTCAAAGAATTCATAAGCGGATTTTTTTCTTCATGTGGAAAAGCAGGTGATCGTCCTGGAAAGGATAACAAAGAGGAATTATATTTGATTAATTTTTGTCAAATTTGTAAAACAAGTTACTAATACTATGAAACTAAAGAATATGTTGGCGTACAAATCGAAAAAAAATACAAAAGCATCGTTTCCCGAAACTTTATGCTTCAATGCAATTCCCAACACAAGCTATTACCTAAAGTTTGTTTCGTCAACTTATGAAATTCAACAGGTCATTCAAGTGCTGCTATTAGAATTGCCCTTCCATAAAACAACGACTTATGATCGAATCGTCAGGATTGCAGCACCCCCTTGCAAGTGGTAGAAAACCTTGCACTTGCAACTCATTGGCATATTATCAAGGGAGTACTCAGCACCATTTCCTTAATCTCCGGGATTAAAAAAGTAACATATCTGTTATAAATAAGGCATTGTCAATGTCGATGCCAGAGATACGAGTACCTCGCGTTCCACTAATTATGGAAGAAAATAGCAAGATCAGCAATTAATAGTCTACTACTATGGATCATTTGCCATTTTAAGAATTCAAAACTGCCATGAAATATTCTACTTCGTACAGTTTAAAGGTCAATGCTTGATATCAGAAAATACCTAAAAACAGTTCTTTGTGAAACAGCAAAATCTAACAATTACTTCAAAGATGATTTAGGACTGCCAGAAGGACAATTCACTTAACACCACATCAAAATTTCCTTTTCATTAGTATACTTTTTGCATCTGAACAAATCAAGGAAGCACCATTTTAAAATTTGAAATTGTCCCAATATAATATGGATCACACTGGGACACTTCGATGAAAACATGATCGCCCGGTCGATAAAGTACTCCGTCATGTGCTTCGAAACATTTGTATTCACTATCACTTCGTGCTTTGTAGGCTTTCCCACGTCTATTTTTCGTGGAATCTCCCTGAAAATACGTTTATTCCATCGTAACACAAGCGGAAAACTAGCAGTGACTTTCGCCAAATGATTTGTTTTGGTTTAATTATATTAAATAATTACCTGCCAAAGCTACTACAAACTTTGCAATGGTCAAAAATATGAGGTCAAAGGTCAGTGAGACGTGGCATCTTAAGATTCTATTTCTGGGCGCAATAAGAAAAGAGGATTGAAAAACAAGTTAGGAGTAAAAAGCTAAATAATCAAATAGGCTATAAAAGCATTGCTGGAAACACTGCTCTATCCCTTTTTAAAATAAAATAATTAGTAAACCCTCGTAATTTTCATTTTTGTTTAAAAAATGATTTTATTGTAGTGAAGAAGCGTCAGGACAAAAAAAAGATCTCAAAATGGCTGTCAGAGAGAAATCTTGACCCAATAATAACAATAACAAATAACAATCGGCCGCTAATTTTTTTTTAAAAACTTTTAAAAGCAAATTTCAAAACTGCAAATACACAACAAGCTCGTACTGCATTATCAAAAACCCCCCTTATTTCCCGCATTCTTATAATCGGCTCTTCATCAATATTTTTTAAAAAGTATCGAAATTAAAACCGACTCATACTCCTAAACTAGTACCCGAAAGCACCTTTTCTAAAATAAAATTGAGAAAGCCATCATTAGATTTAAAACGCCGCTCTTACTCATAACAGTCATCATTCATCAGAAAAAACAAAGGGGTGACTTTGGACAGAAGGTCAACTAGCAATTGACAATAGTGGGTCAGACCCCGGTCACAAATCTCAATTACTTTTTCTTCCTTAACAGCGATGTTCCTTTCAATTTTTTACCACAAAGGTGAAAAAAAAAGTTGTGGAATCAAATACACTTCTAGAAGTAGTAGTTCCTTTCAAGGTATTCTACTTCAAAAATTTGAAGATATGGAACAACATGCAAATACATCATAAACACGTAGGTTTAACATTTTGAATTATAATCATGTTTGGCCTTCAGAAGGTTTTACTTCAAGCTGCGAAATTCTTAAAGGACGAAACAGTTTCCTTTTGCTCAGTGTCGCTCGTAACAATGACATAATTAACAAGTAGGAATATTTGGAAAGTTGAAATTTATAAACTTATCTCGAAAGCTACGAACTGAAAATTCACCCTAAAACTTTCTCACTGAGATGTTGCCTTGCTTACAGCAACATATAGGTCTTTCGTCTAATTATAAACTGCGCATCTGTCTCCTCCCTCCCACCTTGTTCATCCCAATCTCATCCATATGGAGCATGATGTATTTTAACCTTGTTGTTCCCGCTGAGACTATAATAGACCAGATCCACTTCCCATAATCCAAGGTCGCGACACTCCTCTGGTGTTTTACCAGCCGTTTCATCCTCTTCCACCATTATCCACTTTCTTGTCCTCGCCTTCTTGTTTTATTTTACAGTAATTACAGATTTTTATCCCTGAAAAAAATAAAGCAACTTCTCAATAATTGTTAACGTTCTTTTTTTCCTTTTTTTTTGCACGCGCCAAATGAAAACGAAGCAGTTCGTGACACAAGCAACAATAATAGAACTAACATAGCTGAATTAAATATTCCGCATTTAAAATCCCACTGAGAAATGAATCATATAATAACTACTGAAATTCATTTACAGCAACGACAACATCCCACTATGACAGATGAAACAAAGCTAAGAAACATTTAAACAATTTGACTGTTGAAAACTGAAATGAAAAAATATATTACGAATTAAAGAGAACACTGCCTTAAAATAACAGCGAACAGAATATTCAAGTCAGAATTTGTTATTTGCTGAATACTTACAAAAATTCTGTTACCAATAGCCTCTTCTCCAACTGCATATCTGATATCAGTAAGGGGTATAGGAAGCTTCTGTTACTGTTTCACAATCAAAGTTTCACAATACTAAACACAGTGAAATGAAAGACAGCACCCCAGATTATTGATGCTGATGATTTTTTGCAATGATTCTAATTTGAGTCCTGTTGGTAAAAACTCAACATTACTAGTCTTTTTTTTGATAAAGACTACTAACGAATATCCAAAGCAGAAATTGTTGAATCGAAAATTGAAAAAGCTAAACAAGAGAAAACTGAACACGCTAATTTCAGTCAAGTACCATACAATAAAGGATTTACTTCCGATTCCATTTGATGGTCATATGAGAGTATTTGATTCGACAGGACATAACTTTAGTGTTGAACAGCCTATAATGACGAATGTTAATAGAGATGCAAAGCAAGGCATATCCTTTCAGATACATAATCGAAACATTTAACAGGAAAGGTAATCGTCAGAGATGGTTCATAAGTTTACAATGAGGAAAACAAGTGCCTAAAGCACTTCTCTATTCACTTTCTCGGATCGACGGTAATATATCTCCACTGATTAAAATACGGTATTACGTTTACTTAAAAAAATAAAATAATAGGTCAACATGCAGCGGTGTCAGAAAGCCAAAGCACGATAAGATTCCGTTTTATACTAGAGCAAAAACATTGATGAGGCAATTTATACCTGAAAGAAGAGCTGGGTTGATAGTATGGCTGGGAGCATGATGATAACCGATGGACGAAGAGATGGATCATAGAATGGCCTCTATGATATGAGAAACAAATGCTGTGAAGAAGACTGATGAGATGAGAACATTCATTTCCTTACACGTTAGTTTAGCACTACGTAAATGGGTCAAAATTGAAAGCTCAGTCTTAAAATACTGAGTATTGATGAAGTGGAAAACAGTGCGGACTTAGCACTTATCGCCCGTTTTTAAATTCCTAATGGTGAAGTAAAGTTAAAAAACAACTGGCAATTCAGTCACGTAAACAACTTCCGTTATTTGCTGAAATTACCAACTTGTCCTGCACAAACTTCTTTTAATAGTGGTAGGTACACTTCGATCACGTGTATCTTTGCCCATATTTTTATCATAATTCATCATATGAATCATAGGCAAAGGTAACTATTTTAGCTGCTAATATCAATCCCTTGTGTCACAATTATCTCAAGTTGTAAGTAACCAAAAGATAAAATGTGATGATCAATGTTAGCATGAAGTAGAAGGATGATTACTTTCAATGATAGGGAGATACTCTTCTAACCAATTAAAAACCCTAATAAATAATTCATTATTAACTAAGTGACATGAACTAAAATGTAAATTAAACTAGGAAAAAAGCATTCAATTTTACAATAAATTGTCAATAAACCCAAATTTGTCAAATTTATGAGTAACAGAAGACGAAATGAGTAATAGAAGACGAAACAACACAATATAAGATTAAAAATTCGGATGGGAATAGAGTGGTGATGGGACGAACAGACATGAAAAGATTCACATGCATATTCGATAGACGACAACATTGGGAGAATGCGAAAAGTAGGATCAGCAAAAGGCAGGCAGGCGATCGTTACCCGCACCGGCACCACCAGTAGTGGCACATACCTCACCACCTTACACACCAATTTCTCAACACATCAATAAATTTTGTTGCATTTATGTAATCAAAAACTGAAACAAATCTCATCGAATTCCAGTAAGCATCGTCAACTACAGTGAAGTGTTACTGCTATTAAAGTTACAGACAACTTCCTTTGAATTCACTTCAGTTGTGCTGAAGAAAGACATAATCCATCGACAACTTTGCTTAAGTGCATTGAACAGTAAGCAGTTGTATCCCTAACTGTATAAGAATGGGCCAATTACAGTTAAGCATTAATCCCTCAGATATTATGAATACTGAAACTAATGAAGTTGGAAGATTAATGAGAAGAAATTTAATCTGATAGCTAGGAATTATTAAAAACACTCACCTGATATAGGCGAATATTTCCAATTCTGCCATAAAATTGGGTCATCCAAAGATAGGCCTCATAGAAGATGCTCCATATTTTCAGTTCAGTTCTGGATACACTTATAATTTTTTAACTTTTACTTGTGGTACTACCTTCACTGATGTCAACTTACGTTACGTTACCACAAATCCCTTAACTAAGCAACGAAGTAGTGTGTAGTAGTGTGAGAACGAAGTAGTGTGAGATTTCAAAAGCCAACCTAATAATCAAATAATAGTTAAAAGTAAGAGACATAGGAGAACGCCTGCTACGTAGGATAACATCTCCTACGCTTCTCACCGAAGTAAGAAACGAAGGGAAAGGAAGCGAATGGGAAGTATCAATGCTTGAGTACTAGACAATCGTGACGATTGTCCGTTCTTTAATGTTTTTTGTTCGATGTTACAGCGAATGTCATATTTTCTTGACATATCTATTTAATTAGCTAATAAACCATCGAAGAAACTTGCTTTTAAAATCACCAAAGATCAAAGCAGCATCCTACCGACACTACTTTACAGACCTGGGAGGTGTAAGTAGACAAGTTCTATGAAAAAAAGTGCAAACCCCACTGCGATTTCACCTTTTCATTCTGATTTTTGGCAGTATCACGAATAGAAGACTCGATAAAACACTGAATAAATAAGCCGAAACAATGAATGAATACCAAAATATTGCATAAGCCACAACGAATCGATAAATAAGTGAAACTAAATCGGTTAAACAAGCATTACTTTGAGAATGGGAAACACTAACAGATAGAAAGTAGACAATTGAGTGCAACTGCTAGAAATAATTAGAATTCATTAAGTTATTTAAGAAAAGCAAAGAAGCGAAAAAAAAAGAACGAGATATCAATGTCAAATATACCTTGCCAAAAGAGAGTGCCCCCGGACACAATACAGTTTGAATAAGGGTGCTTGCCGTAGATGCAATCCTGAAAGTACAGATGTTAAGTAAACAGTTGCAATCATTTACAAGTGGTCCAATTTGTCAGTTCACTTACCCATTTTATTTACTTATATTCTCTTTTTGATTATCATTAAGCCTATCCAATCGACTAGCTCATAGCTGATGCAATCAGGACTCGACCTTCGATAACTGACAGTCGAAACTTCAGGGTGCTAAAATAATCCAATTGAATAAGGAACAGGTTGATAATCTGAAAATGAAACAAAAACTATTCAAACCTAGATCTCATCCTTTCTAGCTTTTCATAATTACTGCAGCAAACCATGAAAACCAAACCGTTTGCAGTTTTACACAGATGATACAGTTAATTTTTCCTTATCGAATTTCGCATTATTTTAAAAGACAAAGATTATTCTCAGTTGTCATTTTTAAGTTACATGATTTCCCAAACTGATAAAAGAGGGGGAAATGGGTTGAGCATCGTTCCTCAAGAAAACTTCCAAATTTTTACTTTCTTGACCCAGACAAACGAGGATAGCATTGGTCTCACAAACTGCAATAAGTTGAAATTTATCTTTCTTTTGAAGATTCCAGTTTTCCATATGTAAGCTTTCACCTCCCACATTTCATCTTCTAAAAGATTAATTATGACTTTAAAAGATTTTCGCTAACGACTTTTACGATTGTAATTATTGCCATAAAAGTCTTTCTTCTGTTACCATATCCTTCTAATACTACATTCATCATCATCATCATCATATCATATCATCATCATCATCATCATCATCATCATCATCATCATCGTCATCATCATCATCATCATCATCATCATCAATCATAACCGATAACAGCTGAGCATTTTAAACAGATCGCCTTCCCTCGAAATTCCATCAAATTTATCTAAGAAACATGAAATTACAACATGACGGATATCTTAAAATGTATGACATATAACAATCACTTGTTCATTCATGGGACAAAAATTACTTCCTTAAAAAATAATAAAATAGGAATTAAGAAGTACAGCCTTAAAAAAAGAAAAAGAAGAAGAGGAAAAAAAGATAGAGAGGGAGAGAAAAGTATGATACCAACAGAGAGCGTCAGCGCCACTATTAAAATCGGTTAGGTCTTCGTCATAAATCACACTGACACTCGGTCATTTATAATAAAAAAAAACATCTTTTGAAGCGCAATCATTTTCACCTTACATATGACGACGACAAGGTTACCCCAAAACCATGTGAAATTGCCAAAATAAGAAAAATGCAAATAAAACACTCTTTCATTTCATTGTTAACTTGTTGTGGCAACCAATTATTATTGTAATTATCTCAATTAATTTAATTACTTCATTAATTCCCAAGTAAGATTATGTGGAAAGCGGAGAGAAATGGAAACTCATTAAACAAAAGGACATTTTTGCTTGTTCATTAACTTACTAACTTTATTTGACATTGAAAAACTTCATGAAACGAATGAGAATAGCTTCAAATTCTTTAGGTAGTGACAATTTCAGCCAAAAGGAATGCATTAAATGTTGTTTTTGATCAATTCCTTCAATCAATCCCATACGCTCAACTACAATATAAAGCTAGCTAGCATGAATCAACCAAGCCCGAAGTGCAACTATTCCTCTTTAAGTGTATGCTAAACTAGAGGATTTTCTTTTTCTTTCCAATAATAATCTAACTTCAATAAGCCAAAGTTCTATAAATTTAAGAAAAATTTTATGACCTTGCTTGAATTTAAGATCTACGAATCCACACCAAAAATATGCAACGACTTCGGATTGATTAGTCGATGGGAATCACTGCAAAACAGACTTATGATGTCGCAAGAAATCAGTATCGGAAAAACAAGAAATTAGATTTCAATTATAACCAAAGACGTAAATGCACTGCTCAGTTATTTTCAACTATCAGCAGTTTAGATTTATTCCTTGTATTTCTTTCCAGAACAAATAAATTGAGGTATTTAAAATAAACAAAGTAATCACTGAAAGTTATCAACATTTGCTGCATGCATAAAGATGTAGCAACAGTAAAGTGAACCTCCTGGCTCTCTACTTGGTTCAGTATGAAGGTTTGAAACAGGAATTAACAGTAGTATTTGTATAAGCCGGATAAAACAACAGTAAAACTATCCACCAATTACTGAAAATGTTGAAAATAAAAGAAGCAAAAGTAGTAGTAAATCATTGTACGAAAGCTGCTCACATTTTCCAAACGTCTTCGAATTCTTTGCGAAATACTAACAACAACTAACTACTATGACGGCGAAATGCTTCGAAACGACATTTGGGAAGAAGAAAGCACCGTCTGAAACATTGATGCTACTACTAACGGGATGATAACATCAAATCTGTTCTCCCTACACCCATCCTATGATGTTATCAGTGTGAAATTTTGAAATACTTCGCCGCCATCACTCAATAATTTTTATAGTTATTCCCCCTGAATCATATATAAATATATATGTAGAAGACATTAAATGTTCAGCTAAATCTCCTTAGCACAGCATGATGTGAAAATGTATTTCGGATTCAGAAATGATACTAAGTAACTCTGCATACTGAGGCACCAGATGTATTACTGTCAAACTATCCATTTCGTGATAATTCCCAAACATTTCTTCATTAAAGTAAAATCAGCTATACGAAACAGGGTAGGATACCATTTCCAAAAATTTTAAATGGAAAAAAAATTTTTCGGAAACTTCCAATAACATCTTCTCTTTCATCCTTAACATCTAAAAATGAATTGTTTAAATTTCTACAAATTTATACAGGTGAAGAGCATATGCGATGAACACGGAATAATGAAGTACCAACAAGAAATTATCTCATACCTCATACACATACAGACAATCCCGTTTTATTCTCCTCCCGAAAGCCATCGATACATGAACTGTGGTTTCAAAACCTGCTTGTTTTCAGTCTATTAAATACAATAAATGTCAAATTCCAGCAGTTCGTTGAATGCAAAATGTTAAATTCATATAACTTCTATAGCAGTATTAAATATATAATAAAATTACCTCATATCTTATACACATACATGGTAATATATCATAAAAATTACAGTTTAGTCATTAATTTCTCAATCTTTATTATTATTATTTTGAGCAATGAAACAGCCATCAGCAACATGAGACAGGCAACACCTGCCCATTATCCGTAATAATAATGATAATGATGAATGATATCATAGGGTACGAAGAACACACCAACACTAGCGGCACTTCTCCATCCTCAGCCTTTTTAATTCTACCGATTACCAAAACCCAATTCTGGAAGAGTACAATAATTTAACCAGCAACAATTCTGTTTTAATTCTAGCCGCTATTTCAGACCATATGAACTAAATTGGTCTTCCACCCACCAGTACTAGGCTGATTCAGATATCGAGTTTAACTTCATTGAGTTTACTCTGGTCAGTTTCTAAATGCCCACAGATCATTTTTTGTTCGTAGTCTGATTGTACTTTTTTGAGATATACAAGTAAAATAAAATAAATTTCAGCTTGATTTAATTTACCGAATAATCCAATATATCTTATTTAATGAAATAGTATTCGAATTCATTTCCAGCTAAGTAATAAAGCTATTTTGAGTGCGTATTCCCATTAATTCCAACGGAATCAGATATCTTCCCATTGATGTATAAAGAAAGATCAAGATTATCCAACAGTAATAAGCCACCACTCATCCTTCATTTTATGGTCATCTCTTATAAAATTGCCTAAGCCCATAATCAAAGTGTAAATCAGAGAAGATAAATGTTACAAACATTCTGAATTTTTGTTAATTTTCTTGATTGCAAAAATTTCATGAAACGAAAGACCAAAGCCAGAAAGCATTGACTTACTACTAGTTTTAACCCAGAAGCAAATATATGCCAAAAAGCTATTTTTTCAGGTAAAAATCCGTAAGGTCCACCCAATGGAGAAAGAGAAGAAAATAAGTGAAAGATTCAGAATTCCGTCTCCTGAGATGAATACATAACTGGATAGGAATGCTTCATACCTCTCAAACATGACACCCTCGTGGATGTTCATCTCAACTACTTTTGCAAGTAATTACTAGTGAAAAAATATTACATATAGTACAGCCAATGTTTGCTAGTAAATGAATGAAAACAAATATAGAAAGGACAAGACGGAAAGGTTTATTCCTTTTTTGCTTCCTGAAGCGTAAAAATGGGTTAAAGGATACATCGGTAACTTAATACTACCATATCACATATGTAAATAAATTAATTAATCAATTAGATAAATGAATGAGTAAAATTAAACAAAGAAAAAACAAATT
>NW_018108213.1:62633-87057 GCF_000183805.2 Loa loa | reverse complement strand
ATATATATATATATATATATATATATATATATATATATATATATATATATATATATATATATATATATATATATATATATATATACATATATATATCTATATATATACGAATGTGTATTTCCCGAATAAACGAATCAATGAATAACAACTGAAATTCGCGTCAATAATTCGATGATTAACAGAGAAAATATCATCCTCCGAAAATGCGACGATCATTTCAAGTTAACAAAGTATGTAAACAAATAATTTTCAACTCGAAATAATCATAAATCAATGACTAGCAGGTTAAATGAGTACTCTAAGCATGCATACAAGAATTCTTCAGTGGAGGAGTTGCAATACGTATCACATTGCCACTGACGTATTAGATTCCATTTTTTAATCCTAGTTTATGTGCTTTCTACAGGCCTACAATTGCTTGTAACTGAAAATGAATAATAGCCAAATGATAAGTAAACAAATGATTAAGTGAAATTAACAAGCAAATATCAAAGGAAGCATTCAAAGAACAATATTTCTTTTCCAAACACCACAGATATATGTATGGCATAAACGGAAGTGAGGCTAGAAAAGACCAAAAGTAGTTCTCGTAAGACTCATTTATTGTTTTTGAAAAAGTAAACTGGAGATGAAAAATAAATCAGCACAAAATCAGAAGATTGTGATAAAGAAGAGACAATGGACTGATGACAATCTCAAAATGTGTCGTATTTTTCGAGAAATAAATCGATAGATTTCCATTCTGATACACACTATTAAAAATTACTCCAATTCCTTCCTTTCTTTTTTTTATATTTCCTTTAAACAGAGAAGTTTTGTGTGCAATGAGGAACAGATACGAAGTCAAACAAAGAAGCAAAACAATTAGTGAAATGTTGCATAATCAACAGAACAATTAGTGAAATGTTGCATAATCGCGTAACACAGAAGCTGAATCAACACTCTCGTAAATACCTTTGTGGTAATCATCAAGTAAATATATGACATTTGATGGGACGTTGGACATTATTTGCTTAATAAGCTCATTTATTTATAAAATTGATTTAACTTAAATAAACCTAATAGACGAGAACCTTTTCGGAAGTAAAGATGAAAAGCTTTTTTGGAAAGGAACGATAGACAACTTTAAGCGGTAGTAAATAAAGAGGGCTGAAGTGCTCCCATATGCTAAGACTTGATGAACAAATTAAATGAGAGTTGTTTAAAACAACTGAATTGTTTGCCGCAAACATAATTGCCCAAATATCTCCATTATGGAAAAAAACCGGATCAAATTTTGATGAAGGGTTACATAAGATATGAGAGCTTCAATTGGAGAAAAATGAAATATTGAGGAAATTTCAGGTAGAAAATCTTTTTCACTTCCGTTGGAAAGTCGAGAAGGAATAATTTTCTTTATTCGAACAAAAACATGATGAAGGAAGAAAAAGTAGCACTGCTTTCAAAACGGTATCTATAAAAAAAAGTGGAATTAAACGACTTCTATGTGATGACATTTGTAGCGTTGCCTTTTCAACAAATGGAAGCATTGATAGATACTGTTGAAAAAAAGCAATCAATAACTATTATAAATGAGTATAATCTGCCCAGTTATTTCTTGTCGATTAATTAGGAATGAGAGAGTTTTACGAACTAAGACTGATTTGATATTCCACTATATTGTGACATACATGTCATATAAAGAGAATTTTTTTGTAAACCTACGTAGATGGGTGGTTAGTGTGGTCAATGTAGTTACTCGGATTTATATTAGATCATACTGTAACATCAACTCTTTTTCTTTTAACTTTCATACCCTTTCTTTGTCTTGGGACAAATAGAGCACACTTCATTTCACAATATATTCAAATAGCACTCAGTGCTTCACAGTGCAGAATGAACTTTACGCTGATTTCCATCTATAGCCTTGTTTTCACCTAAAGAAATTCATCTTCCGACACCTTACTAACAGCAACCACTGAATTACAACTCAAATGTAAATAATAAGTTTAAATTCTCTTCGAAATTCCCTCCTTCCCCTCCACCTTCAACAAAGCATGGATTATTAGTATTATTCACAGGGTGGATCGTAGCAATAGCACAGCTAGTAACATGTGAGAGATTTTCAATAATGCTGCGCAGCGTGACCTCAGAAATGAATGTCGGTCAATAGTAGTAGAGCGGTCACATTAGGTGATGGAAATCTGTCCAGGGAAATGCTTACCTATATTTATGACTGGTGCTGGCCAAGTTAAAAATTTGGTTCATCATGAAATTCAAAACAAAAAATACGAGAGTATGCAGTTTGGAAGTACGGGAACAGTATATATCGCATATCCCAACATATAAAAACATTTAATTACATCTGCGAACAGTTTCATCCCCAATATATATTATTAATTCTAATAAAGCTCTTTTAAAATGACAAAATGACATTGGAAGAACCGTAATTATAATGATATTAATTACACCTGTAACGTTATGAATGAATTGGCTCATCGACTATTTGGTCCTCGCTTATGGTAAGGCTGAAGCAATTAACATTTTGCACATGGTAACATTGATGTCGACTCATTCCTCGTCTTTTTTTTCCTTCTTCCCATACTTACCTGTTGTCTGATCTGGTCAACTCTCGAAAAGTGATAATGTAAAACGGTACGAACTGTTAGACCCTAAGACCGAAAATAACGATAACAAAGATAAGGATGGCGCTGAAGACATGTAAGAATGTTATGCTGACAAAAGGTATGGAAAATGAATGGAAGAAGTGATCAAGACAATGAGGAAGCGACAGGAATCAGTAAGGTTGGTGATTACAGCGATGGAAGTTATGGTTATAAGGATAACTGTTCTGTGTATGATGCACAGTTCCGCAGTGTAAACCAACGAAAGGGACGGGGACGACAAGGCGGACGTTTAAAGGAATAAAAGTCATCGCGGCAAATGCAGTAAAACTACTCCGAGACACTATTCAAATATACACATACATACATACATACATACATACATACACACATGCATACACACATACACACATACATACATACATACATACATACATACATACATACATACATATATACATACATACATAAATACATAGACACATACAAATACACACATACACAATATACAAATACATATACATGCATGCATGCATACATACACATACACATATGTACATAAATATACATATACACAAAAACACGTACAAGATACGGACAAATAATGACATACACGCGATGTCCCCCGTCCCATGAATGTTGCTGAAGAACAATTACATGAGGTGAGCGCGTTTAGTGTGTATTAGGTGAGAGATGCAGATAAGTATCAATGTAATCACTTTATCATCGCTGTCGTCGAAATCAGCAGTGGTAGAGAGCTGAGATATCAAAAGAGAGGAGAAGCGGTGGCGCTATTTGTAAATGAGAGCAACAAATTAGGAATGTCTAAAATTCAACTTTCAAAGGCAGCAAAAAAGAAAACACGTGTTCTACGAATGAAAAAGATTTTCGAAATTTGTTTAGATATTATTCAACAAAGATTGGAATGCTATGCTACCGCCAATACTTTTTCGTTTCATTTCAAAACATATTGAACTTCAGAAAATGAAAAGGAATTATCATCCATCATCAATTAACTCATGAAAATGTTGAATATAAAACAATGATGTCGATCACCTTGTGGGCGCTAATGGAATTGTTGAGTACTATCTGCCCCTATGGGTAAGAGTTATTTTGATAAAGTTAAAAATGGTTAATTCATTCAAGACAATGTAAAATAACTAACGTACCCGCCAAAATACCATTATTGGACTGATTTCTACACTTTTAAGATTAAAGTGATGGCGTAAGAAAAAAATTTACGAGATGTGGGAGTACAAAGAATTGATCACATCATATATAGTTGCCACGTGATTATAACTGATTAGCTATCTAAGTGATTAAAACCGAGTGAAACTGTAATCAATTCTACTACAAATCAATAAATGGAACTTTCACTATGTTAATTATAAATTGTAAACTTTGCAATCAATAAGCTTTTAATACTTTTACGACAGATAATGTTTTCTATTCCTTATCCACAAAAGCAGCTCATAAATTTACTCACATCGTAGAAAATGATCAGAACGATCGAATTCTCTCGGCACTATTTTAAAGAACATGGGAAAAATGTTGCTGAAAATCCATCCAAAATGGATGGGAAGATGGATGAAGGGAGATGAGGAAGGCCACTAGTGTAGGGATAAAATGGATACCATGCCAGGCATGCGTTTTATTTGCATAAGGGATTAATCGGTGAGATAAGCGATACGACGGACGACAGGTATTGAACAAAAAGAGGGTTAATAGTTTGTAACAATAATAATAATAATAATAAAGTACACATAATAAGAGGAAGTAAAAAAGATGAGCCACCTAACGGCCATTAATTAATTTCCTTGAACAAATACTTTTTGTACAACATTTCGTCAGATTTTCAGTACTTCGTTTCCATACAAACGAGAATAGATGTATCAAACTTCGTGAAGATGACGTGATCAAGGAAGCATGGAATGACGTAGAGTAAGTGCTGAGGCAGATGCATCCATATCAATGGCGTGGAAAGACGATGTCACTCAAAAGACAATGATCAAAAAAAGGCTGACCTGCCAATATATCAAAAATGAAAAGCAAGAGATGAGATGAACTGTTTTATGAATTGTACAGCTATCTCAAATTACTAAAATATATGATGGATCATGTGATTTGTCAATAATAAACAAATCGGTTTATGAGAGTATAAACAAAGATGATAGGGGAATTGAATATATAACAAAATTTATTCATTACTTGAGAAATCTTAAAATACTGACTTCTCGTTCTCATTTTCCCTTATTCTCCACACAAACCTTCGAAAAAGTGTGGACTTTGTAAAAGATTACCAAATGAACGTGACTCTTTCGACAAAGTGGATTTAGTATTATCCTTCGATAGTGATTCCATGTGCGGACTCAGTAATTTTCAGATTAGACAATTTAAGGAGGAAGAAGGAAGGCCCACATTCTAGCTAATCCGGATCAGTTATAACACATCTATCTTCCCCTTCTGTCACTCACAAAGCAGACTGTGAGCATCTTTGGATAAAAATCTGAGTTGTGCCGGAAAAACACCAACTCTCAAAAGCTAATGAGTCCTGAAACTGTAATGAAAATGAAGATAGCTGAAACTTGTAAAACACTGTCGAGCTCTCTCCCACCTGTCACCTGCCCTATCCTCGATGATTGATAAGGAATCTATGCTGCTTTCCTCCTAATTCTTCCCTTGCAATCTCGCAATAATCATCTCGCGAGTTTTTTAGCTGTCGCCATGGATGAGGAAGCCGTTCTCAGAGGTCATCATAATCATCACCTCATTACTACACCATCAACTCCCTTCTTCATATGGACAACACATTCCTTCCCACCCTCTCCTTCTCTCCCTCTCGTCCTCACGTTCAGGTCATCGACATTCTCTCTTTTCGCTTCACCTCTCTCAAACAACATAAGAGAAGCACAGCGGGAAGAAAAGAGACAGTAAAAATAGAACTAGTTGATTAGCCCGAGGTCAGGACTTTTCACTTCGCTTCCTATTGGTCAGATATACGAATGACCAGAGAAATTCATAACAAATACATAACAAATACAATTATTCGTGTGTGACAGCTATACGTATACGTAACTAACCATGAACAGTTTGATTGATAACATACAAACTGGGATGGTCACAAAAGCTAAGTAAAACGACTTCCAGTAAATGAACCAAATTCCGAGCTGTTAATTTGCAAAAGAAAGTTAAATCGATGTGAGAACATGTGTCAACATTTCAGTTGAAATGACATATTATGTAGTTAGCAACTTCTCTGTGCCATCACTAAATGTATGTATGTATGTATGTATGTATGTATGTATGTGTGTGTGCGTGCGTGCGTGCGTCCAAATCGTGCAGACAAACAGACACACACACATACTATATGTATACACACACACACACACATATATATATATACATACACATATGCACACATTTTTACGGAACTTCCAAAACACCCATCCTGTCCTTCTCATTTCTTTCCCACACCATGGGTTCATGGATGATAAATTAAATAGAACGATAGTATGGCTCTCAAAATCATCCTCGGAAAGCCTAATCAGAAGGAAGAAGTGAATGAGTGGTGCAGGAGAAGGCATTCACCTTTGAACGGCATTCAAATCATTAATTTTTGGAAATGAACTAAACCAACAGATTCAAAGTAAGAATTCAGTTCAGAGCAAGTACATCGGGAAGTTGTTCGAGGAATCCAAAGTACAGTGCAACTTTCAATTTCAATCATATTCCGGCATACTGTTTATTTGTAAACATTACATATTACTGCCGGTTTTTCCAATTAGTTATGTCAGTTAGAGCAAAGGAGAATATTTCAGGGGGAAAAAAAAAGCATGATAGCTTCCATGATATGAGTAGGCTTAATTTGATCTAGCAAGCAGTGACAGATGCCGCCTCGAAAAAGGACGCTGTAAGGGATGAAACTTCGTAATTGTTCGGAAAGGACAATGAAAATAATAAGCGGTAAGAAACTTACAAATGAAGCTATGGTGCTAATAGGACTTGGTCAAGTCCTGCAATCCTTACAGGTTGCGCAGTCGTCGTTATTTGAGCAACAGCAATCATCACATCAGTAAAAACATACTGTTCAATAAGCAGTTCGAATTTCCTATATCTAGCACTATCCGTTATACTGAAATAGGCTTTCGAATATAGCGTACAGGATAGGGAGTTACGTATTCAACATTCGTAATAAAAGGCTTTTGGATAGATGAAAGTTAAAATTATAAAAAAAAAACGAAAAAGATTGTAATATCAGATCCGAAAACAAAAACATTTATTACTTATCTATGAGCCAGGGTCCTAATGATTTTGACAGTCTAAGCTCCAGTCATATTTCAGATCTAACTAGAAAAATTTCTTTTTTATTCTGGTGAAAAACATAAAAGACCAACTTAAGAATTTTATCATTCCAGTAGGAGCCTAAATGATTTTGGAGCCAGGGAACTGAAATTATGGATGTGGCAATTAATGATTTCAGTTGTATTGTGGTATGAGTGATTGCGACATATATTACAAGAAGCGTTGAGAAAACATTCTTCTGAGTATTTTACTTCGGAATATCCATTTTTCATATATATAAAAGATGTTTAAATAAACGCACATTTTTTTACGAATCTTTAAAAAACTTTTTAATAAAATCTTACAGCCCTAACCTGGCCATTTAATGATTTTCTCCTTATAGGAATAATAAAAGTTTATTATTCTTTCTTTCCTGTTCTCGAAGCCTAATAAAGTAGGCAAGATGAAATTCTAATTAAGTGCTACGTTTTTTTTTTAAACTGTTCTGCAAAATAAACCAATGGGGTAGAACGAATAAACAAGTAATAAGCAAGTAACACTCGAACAATTATGGAGCAAAGATGACAGAGAAAAATGTAATTGTAGGAAAACAAAAGGTAATCGTCTAAAACTACATTAGGCAAAGGTAATCCGTACATCTCTTCCATCTCCTTTTTGCTAATTATCAGTTTTATTTGAGCATTTATCTTTATTCGCCTGCTTTTAAATAATAAATAAGTGAAAAGTAAAAACAGAAATTTTGAACTGGAAGGCAAATAGAAAGTTCATAGATCACTGAGTTTGTACCAACCCAAATATAGTGTAAACAATAAGTTGTTACACTTTTACTGCCATATACATTCACCACTCTCTTTTTTTCTCTCTCCTAAGCTTTACTCGACATTGTTGTTTTGTATTTTGCTTATAACTCACATTAAATTAGAGCAATGATTTGCTTCTCCCGCTGTAATTATTTCGATGACAAATAATGTCACACACTGTCATGTACAGAATTAGAGAGCAGCTCCTTTCATTTTCGTTCCATTGGATCAGGTTATCTTGTGGAGCAAGATAAACCGATAAAACAAATAATGAACTTAATTACACTTTGTGGCAGATTGAGTGAGTAAATGAGTTATAGTTCGGACAGAGTAATCTGAGCAGTGCATTATCAGTGCCACAAATTAGTGCTGTTGAGTTTGATATCGAATATGACAACTAATAAAGACAGATGGGTTGTGAACATCCTTAAATTAACCACTTCGTTCATTCATCATTCTGTTGTGCTATTTTAATCAAAGAAGGGAAAGCAAAAAGGGACAAAGTGAAACGATACTGACAGAGTCCTCCCACAGAAATGACTCACTGATTAAGGTACCTATCCATCACTGGATCGGTTTCCCATGTCATTGTTTCTGTGTATACATATATATATGACGACTCCTGGCTAAATATATAAATTGATTGCGGTAACTTGTAACGGATTGCTCGTGAATAAAACATTTTTCAAGGAGTTAGACAAAGTGGGATGCTGATCATCGAGAAATTGCAAGATTTGCATTAAATGCTAGGTGATAAGCTAAGCCGCATTCGAGATCTCCAGTGACAAAATTTGCTTCAATATTGGGATATTTTTGCTAACTCTTTGAAGGTGCTCAGCCGAGGTAATATGAAATCAGTGTGAGTTTGCCCTGTAACCTTGCTGGAGCAAGAGGACTATTATGCACAATTGTTTTTCAGATCACTATACCATTAATTACATACCAATATTACGGTTATTTTGAAACGGAATATCCATAAGATCCGTCCTCAAAATTTTGGAATTTTAATTAATGTGGCGAATGATTAAGAAAATGGAACTTTAACATATTACAAATAAATCTGCTTACGTCGCAAATGTCATTAATCAACAACTTATTTCAATAAAACTCACTTCACTTTTATGTATTTCCAGCTGTCTCTACCTTTCTTCCTTCTTCTCTTGAATTTTATACAACCGTTAGTGAAAACTTTACACACACACTCTTCAGGAAACTTCCATCAAAATATTTGTAGTACCATGAAAATCATTTCTTTTACGTTACTGGCATTACGTATTACGATAAAAAAGAAAACCATTATAAATTTAGTTTAAATACAAACACTTTTGTTCATTAATGAAAACCGGGGAATTAGGACAACCTCCTTCAAGTAGGACAGATTTTGGTGGAAATCAGGAAGGATGATGAAAATTTCTCTTTATAAGCTTAAATTAAGCAACTTTACTAATGCGCGTCATTCATTGAAGTATAAGTCTTCTTGAAATAAACCAACCGCCAACTAATCGCAAAGTGATGAAATGTTATGCAATGAGTAAACAGCAAAACAATGAAAAGTAACAAACAACAAAAGAATTCGACCGCTTAACTTGCAATGTTACGTCCACTTCAAACAACAAAAGAGAAAATATTTGAGATATTTAAAGCGCAAACTCATCAATGTTGAAACTAACAGCTGAACATTATAAATTGTTTAAAAAGTTGACAAGTACAAAAATCCCAGTTCTCCAGTATATGAAATGACCAAGTGGAATCAATTTTGAAAGATGACCATCTGTGACAAGATTATGACAATAAAACAAGGTAATTTGCAGTACCCTCTGCGAGTTCCTTTTGCTTTTATCTCACCCGTGTCATGACAATAACTATAAATAACTAAATATCTCGAGAAAGAAAGCGTTTGAAATTGATAATACAATGTAACATGTGAAATGAAATGGCTGGTGAAGAACGTAACGAAAAGAAAACGAATAGGACAGTCCATTACTAGTACAATTGCACAAATGACAAAAAGCAACAATTTGATTCTTCCTCCTCTTCCTTCCTTTGTAATCATGTTTTCAATTTCGTTTCCTAATTTTTTAATATTAATAATTATGGTTAAGTGACATGAAAGCGTTTTCGCCTACTTAAATTAATTACAAATAGATTAATTATAAGAACATCGCTTAATTCGAATTATTTCGCAGAACAGGTGAGAAACTACTACTCTCTTAAGGAAGCGGGATTAAATGATATACAATCAGTTGGCAGTGAATTCAAACATCACAACCACAACGATTGTTACTGACGTATTAAATTACCATTGAGTTTTCCGATCGTCAACCGATCATAAAAGCTGAAAGCTTAACAGTAATTGAATGAACCAATAACAAGTTATATCATACTTTTTGAAGGAAATATATGGTTGAATGCGTCAAAACAGTGACAGAATAATTTGATTTTTTGTGTAAAATGAAATTATTCTGGCAGTGAGAGATCAGAGATCAGCAGCGAGACGTCAGAGATTTTTCACAATCTGTTGCTTGATTTACTTTCTAACAGCAATCCTTGAGATATATGCCGATGATTACCATTACTTTTAATCACTGATACAGTGATAATCAAGACAAACAGTAACATTATTCGCGTGAGGGGAGGGAAAGGAGGAGGGGGAGGGGAGAGAAAGAGAGACGGAGGAAGAATTTATGAATTAACTTTAATATCGCCCATTGTTATACAAATTCAATGGTAAGTTTTCTGTCGGAATTCTATTGAACAATGAATAAAAAGACAAAATTTAAATTCAAGAACTGGAGATACTTATGAGGTTCAATTCCTCCCAATAAATCGATTTGGGAAAAGCACGCCGATAGAAGGAAGAACAAGGAAAGAAGGGAACAAAGCATGCTGGTCACAGTCTCCAATTTATCGACAACGCGTTCATAAACTAATTAACATATTACAATTCTTCTTTTCCAATGTATGAAAAATAATTTGAATCTGTTGTTACACAACAGCAATTGAACCGCTGCCACACCAGACTTTTCCCGTACTAATGAGTCTTTGTAAACTTCACCGATTTGCAAGGTTGATCTCTTCCCTCCTAAAATTTCGTTTATTGATTTTTTACTGATTAACACCATTTTAATTCCATGCGATGGATAATTTCCAGGAGTTACATCGAGGAAGCACCATTCTCACCCAATTCGGGTTCCGAATTTCGTTCTCTGCACAAACCCAAGATATGAAGCCAAAAATTTAAAAATTAAAAAAAGACGTCTGCAATGACTATGACAAAAACTCTAGATAAGCATGAACAATAACAAATAACAATAACACAATAACAACAAAGCGACAGAAGTGAAACATTACCGATATTTAATTCAGATGTACATCCTAAAAACAAATCAGAATCATCGAAGCTGAGAGACACTCCCGACAAGTGACGATTCACGTTTCATCCTACTCTCGACAAGATCACCGGTAGACCAACACTCCTATCTTTCTACATTAGTTGGTGTTTTTTTTCTGATTATTGTCATTCTGCTCTCTCCTCTCTGCTCATTCCTACTACCACTACCGCTGCTGGCATTTTCAATTTTGTCCACTGCAATCCCCAGAGATTCTGCACTATGATACCGTCATCAATGATAGCAGTGGAAGTAAACAAAACACTGAATTCAAAATTTTGAGAAATACATGTATGAGAAAGAATTCGCAATCCTGAATCAAGTCCTGGTGCAACAGATCATCGTAAGCTTAATTATCTCCACATTACTGCCTATCAGTGGTGTAACCAATCTCTCCTTCCTTCCACTACTGTATCTCTTCCAACATACAGCTAGACAGTACATAAGTATTAAAAATGAATGATTATGTAAAAGTGTGGGGAAGACAAACGAATGGATTCCTTCGTAATACCAATATTTGAACTGGTAAAGGTAATACCTAAACATAACACACAATCATACTTGTTGCCTGTGGTATTTTATTGTTTTTCCATTTCTTCCTAAATATATTAGAGACAATATTTCCAATATCGTTTTTTCCTTTCCCCAAATTTTCAACTTCGAACTATCACAAAAAGCATATATTCGACAAATAAAAAAAATGCTTTACTCTCCTTCCTCTAAATAACAACAGTACCATAAACAGGGCTGCAACCGGAGTACGGGAGTGAATGCCAAGAAAGAAAGTAAAAATTATGGCAGAAATGAAACATTATTAAAAAGGATAAAAAATGGACATTCATTTGGAAGTGTACTACACGAATTCACTTTAAGTAGCGGAAAAGTAAAAAAGCATACCTCTAGAATACATCATTGGGGTTGAATAAAGTAAAGTGTAAAAATGAATGATGAATTGTTGAAATTTGAAACCGGACAAAATATTTCTTTAAATAAGTTATTATGTTAGTTGAAATTCTCAGAAGAATATAATTCGAGTGGTGGTCATTAATTCATGAAAGCGGAGGGTAAATAACTGTTACATTGCGTGATAGAAACAGAAAACCTGTTGACATAGAACAGGAAAAAAAGACATAATTTTGGTCATTGAAAAAGGTCAATTGGTTTCTCTCAAATCTTCTCAACTGAATTAATTATTCGTAGAATTTTATGGAAAAAAAAGTAAATGCAAGAAAATTGTCATTTATATTTGATGAGTGTCCTTCCGATTTTTGACTTTTCTTACATTAAATTTGACATCAAATCACTGCTTTACTGGATTGAACGGCAATACCCCACTATTTGTCATAAATTGCAATACTTTTCAATCTCTTTACTAAAGACAAACACTCGAAATGTGACATGCGATATTCTTCCCCGAACTCTAATCCTCTTTTCCAGTCCTTCCATCTCTTCACCCACTGATACTACACAGTCACCGACAAATGTCTTTGGCCTTTTTGCAAAAATCAATAGATTTCTTTCTGTTGATTAATGAAAATAACAAAAAAAGATTTTCTTTATCGTGAAACGTCTTCGGAACAAGAAAGGAACTGACTTATTCTACAAGTTTGTTATTTTTCTCTTTTACGAATTAATTTCCTTTGCTTATGTTTTTTTCTTTTTTTTAAAGAGAAATCTACATTTAAATTTACATTAATTTTAAAATTTTGAATTAATTTCACAATGTTAACTATATTTCGTTCTAGCTAATTAAATCTGAATGGCAAGAATAAGAGCAGGGAAAAAAGGAAATGTGACTGAGTGAGTCAGTCCAATCAATCAGTTAGTCAGCCAGTCAGTCGGTCAATCAATCAGTCAATTAAATGCTGTTATCGCGAAAGGAACGAATTCACCAGTACGTTATAATCTATGCCTAAAGCTTTCACAGCAGGATGCCTAGGAGCGGACGGTAGCAACACTATACTAAGATGGCTATTTGATTTATATAATGTGAAAATAAATGAAGGAAACTGAAATAACTTTTTGAAAATTCCTCTCATTATCGTTTCAAATATCTTTCAATTTGAAAAAACATTCTTGAGAGGAGATGAAATATGCGGAAGAGTTTTTTGGAAACAAAAGATATTTTCAACTTAAGAGGTAAAACAAACAATTCTGAGACTCAGTTATCAACGATGTATGCCAGCTATCCTTCGTAGGATAACAGATATAGTTTTCAAAGCCTTGTCTCGTGATATAGCGACCGGTATGGTACTATATTCACTGCACTACTCAAAAAAAAAGAAAAGAAAAACTAGCTAAAGTAGCTCAACTTACCAGTCAGGAAAACCGGTCTTTCTTCAACAGAAATGTGATAAAATAATGCTTCTGTTTGAGTTTTCCGTCCTCCAGCATCAACGGTAGTAGTAGAGATTATAAAAATGGGTCTTCCGCAACCGTACAGAGGACTATGGTAGTACAAGCAGAACGGTTGAAAAATAATTATAACAATGTCAAAGGTCAACAACATTTATCCATTTCAGTGACCCAAACTAACGACACCGTATAACATTTCCTGTAATGAATAATTTTTTCGGAGAAAATGATCTCCTGTTAAGCTTGTTGGTATCGTTCGTCACAGCAGTGAAGTGCTTGTATGGTAAAAAATGGAAAACAAATATATCAGTAGAAATTTTCATAATTCAACAGAGTGCACAGGCGATTAATCTCTGACTGTGAGAACTAGCGGAACAACATTATTTCATCGCTAACTGTTGGAATCGGAGTTGGAAGTTCGAGTGCTAAAACCCCGAACAATAAGGTACAAAATTGTTTCCTGAAATATAATATGAATAATACATGACAGATACAGTGAAACTAAGTGATAAATATTAAGGCATTTTTATACATTTTATATATGAATATTAAGGCATGCCGGAATTTTAAATCCGTTCACGATTGATATACGAGGGAAATACATCCAAATATTCCCGGTTTTTGCAATGAAAAACTGGGAGACTGACAGGTGCAGTCTAAAATACAGCAATCGAAAACAAAGAGAATCCGTCAACTTCTGTTGTAAGACTTAATCAGACATCATAAATCGTAAACTGTGAATGACAGTTATATAAAAATTTTTGCAACACTCTGAAAAGAAAACGTTCATCGGAGGAACATTACCATTGCTATGCACTGCAGCGACAATTGAACTAAAAACATTTACCTTCTCATCCAACCTTTATAAAGTACGCTGTTTTGGTAATCAAAAGTGGCTTGTTATTTAGTGCTGCGCAATTGTGAGTGACACGGCAGGTGTACGCCGGACGTAGTTGAACATCAGCACTCTTGGAATGTTTTGCCGTTTATCTGTTCCATTTAGTTGACCATTATCAAAGTCGCTAGTGCTTTAATCATTTAATCATCACTGATTAAAGGGAACAACCTTTTCTCGGTATACCTAAAGATTTTTTTGTCATTTCCATAAGCCGATAAGGTATTCAGAATAAGTTTCGTGAAAGTTTGATTGAACATATTGTCATTGTTTACAACGATAACAACAATCCTGTGTAATGATGATATTCGATAAATCCTTGAAGCATGCCGTTAGATTATGAAAATGAAGACAAAAACCCGAATAACAATTGGTTAAAAAACATAAATCAAATCGTCGAAAGTAATAAAATAGAAGTTAAATAATTGAAACAAACAGATAAGCGAGCATCTTCAGAACAACTTGAAGAATTCTAACAAATTCTGTTAATAAAAAAATCTGTTGGAAGAAATGAGTTCAATATTCTTCTCGTTCCCATCATTACTACCAATCAACAAGCAATACCTTTCATAAAATTCAAAAGATATCTGCTCGATTCCGACTTTTTTTCATGTTAAATAGTTTATATTCCAAAAAAAATTTATGAAGATGGTCCAGAAGTGTTACAATATAAAAGAAAAAATGGTATTCAAAATGAGATTTGAAAATTTCTTTTTTAAAAAACTGTCAAAATATGTCCTTCCACGAAACAGCATGGAAACGATCATTTGTTACAAAAACATATAAGAACTGAATATTGATCCTTGAGAATTTCCAATTCCTCATATAGTTTATAAATTTCAATAAAACCGGATAACCTCCAACTCCTACTCTCTTCGCCTAAATTGAGGGATTCCCGTTATTCCCGTTACTATATTGAGCATTTAAACTCTCTAAATTAACCAAACCTCACTACTTTTGGCGTGAACTTTGCTGTAAAAATGTGATATTTCCCACGGCAGTGTTGCTGATATCATATTTTGAATGACTATTTTGTGGTTGAAGAATTAATCAATTATAGTCAGCTTCAGTTTTAAAAGCATTCAAGATCCGAATTTACATAATTGTGCATAAGATCAGGTAAAGTTTGAGCTACAAACAACTCTTACAAAAAAAAAAATTCATTGTAAGAAGAGTGGGGTAAGAGTGAAGTCCGTGTTATGGATATTTGAGAAGTTGAAGTGTCCATATCCCACTCAATTATCCCCTAGGCAACAATTACAATAACAATTCATTCAAATGGAGAAAATTTTTGAGATGGTATAAGGAGAGAGAGAGAGAGAAGGAGAGAGAAAGGGGAGGAGAAAAGAAGGGAAGAAAAGAGAAAAGAGCTAAAGTAAAATCAATCCCAGGCAAGGGAAAGAAGAGGCAAATATTACTTTAGTAGAAGTGGCCTCTGTTCCTCTCATTTTTCTCCACTTACTGCCGGAAATTGTGGACCATTGTGACGGCGACCACCATCACTATTATCATAATTATCTCCTGTAAAAAGGGCAGCGAGCCAGTGAGTAAACCGTCCTCTTTTGCTGCAATGACGGACGAGTTCGTGACCTATAGGATAGCGGTCTCCACTTTGATGATTACAAAAGACTTACCGCAAATTACCTAATTTATTCTCTCCAGATAATATCAATAACAAAAATCTCAACGTAAAATTGAATAAAGTTGCAAATTAAAAAAAAGAAAAAATAAACTTTGAAGTACATCCGGTAAAAAGAACTTTATTTACTCTTCGTAATTCTAAACAAATATCGTTGTCAACTTAGTCGAGCTCCTTGTCATCCGCTTCTATTCATTTCTTTTAATTCCACTCAAATATGAATGAAAATTATTCATTATCCCTTCTACTGAATATTTGATGAAAAGAATACAATGCGTTATTTGGCTATAAGAAACATTCGCGTTTTGTTAATTTTCACATCGAAAATAAGATAAAAAAGGAGGGCGGAAAGGGACAGAGCGTCTTTCTTCATTTCATTTATTTTAAAACTTTTATACTTTCTACAGGTAGCACTAATGTGCACATAAAACACGCATACGCACACACATACAACACATGCATTATACACATACACACATACACGTACATATACATACACATATATATACAGACATATATATATACACACACACATGTACATATGCACAGAACTGCGTTTACATATATATGGTATGGACAAATACTCTAGTGAACATTTAACTGCGATCAAATTTTTTTTTTAAAAAAAAAGAGAATGAATTTCCAGTTAACATAAAAGTCATTCACATTATTTCTGCTCAAAAGCATACACCAAATTATCGCTATAATATGAATGGGAAAAGAGCGGACAGAAGAACGCAGCGTTTCAAGATAAGACTATGGGAGGGGGAATTGTCCCTTTAACAAATAAGTGCCTGCCTCTCCCATTACTTTCTCAACTATATGACACGTTTGCAGATTAATTCCAACATATATATTTCAGCCAAGTGATTATGTAAATGAATCAGTTGTAAATGACGTTGAGGGAAACATCAACCCTCCCTCTCCCCTCTCCCCTCTCCCCCTATTACTAAACTTTAGTTTAATTTCTGAAGAAATAAGATGGGAACATTTCGAACTATGTTTCATTCTTTTACATCACAAACAAATCCATTTTTTCTCTGGAACCAAAAACTTATTCACCTATTTGGATGAATAATTTATTTTCAACAATTTAAGCAATATTACTACAATCACGTACCCTAAAATTATTGAATCAACTAGTGTTGGATGAGGCGAGAAGAAACGAGATTGGGCAGAATCTGTGATGATGCAACACTTTTGAAATATTGTTTACAGAGACACTAATTGCCATAAGGGCTAAGATGAACAGATGGACAACTGAACAGATTCAAATCAATCATTAACGAACAAATCATCCCTCAAATTTAAACTCAAAATTTGTTGGGATCTTAGCAGTAAATTACGTGGACAAATTCAGGTACAGTTCTAAATGCTTCGATCTTGTGCATCCCTGTTGTTTTTTCCTGATATTTTTAATTGTTGAAAGCTCATTTCGAAGGCAATATATACCTGCAGCTTTTAAAATGTGTGAATTTAATTATGTCGTATTAATCCCCCTTTTTTTAATATGATGACATTTGCTAAAGGGTAGCTGTTTATTTAAAAGAAATAAAATAATATACGCTATTAAACGGTTACGATGGATCTATCCTCATAATATTAATAACCTAAAAAAGCTTATTTAAAAAAATGTGCAAAACTAGAACGAATAAAGCAAACCAGATGAAACCGCGGAAAACTCCGGTGATAAACGGAAACGAATTTCCTTTTGCAACTATTAGCCAAAATGTGTAAATTGTACTTTTCGTCATCATATAAATAAAAATGCATACATCAACCAGGTTTACCTCTTTGTAATGAACAAGATGATGAAGTTGTAGTTTTATGAATAATATTCCAAATTTAGCTTTAACTCATTATTAATTTCGACAGCTATTCACGAACTGTAAATGAAGTGGAAAAGACGGAAATAAAGTATGCAAATGAGGATTTACCTAAAACTAAAGGAATTTATTCGTCCCTCAAAATCTCTCTCTCTCTCTTTTTACAAATGTGGTTTTTTTTCTTTTTTTGAAAACATATACAATCTTTCTCCTTCTCTCTTTCTCTCTCATTTGAATTCGATTAAACACTATTGCAAATAAGCATAGAACAAGAGACAGATAATCAGTTTAAAGATCGATCAGTTTATTTGAGATTGAAATATCTAAAACGCAATAAATCGTCCCAACTTTGTTATCAGTCAATATGTGACAGATAATCTATAAATATGCCGATCTGTTGAACATCTTAAACCCTTCCCTGTGTTAATTAGTTTGGCAAGAAAACGAATAGATGGATGGAAGAAAGAAGAGACACAATACAATCCATTTACATTAACACACGACTACACTTCGGACATCAAAAAAAATTAATGAAGCAGGATTAAATCTAATTAAGGATCCGAGAGTTCTTAGGTTAAATCTGCTACCTAACACAGAATATGCTCGATTTAGTTCCTATTTCCCAATTCTGCATTATTGTCATTCATAATAACGACAACGATAAAGGATTAGGTGGCGATTCAGTGTTACACTTTAAATTTTCACATCTAAATTCAATTCGAGGCTTAAAATTGTTTCCTCGCTTATTTTACTGTTTCTCAACGACTGCACAAGGTAAAAGTGGAAGGACATTTTTTATCACTTCAATTATAAGAATCTCTTACTAGCAGAAAGTGAAGTGAATGAATCGATCAGACATGTTTGATATATTATCACCTTCAGTTATTACTGCTTTGCTGCTTTTTGTGATGAACTATTGACTGGGAAGAAATAAATCCAATATGAATACTTTCTCACATTCATTGTTTAAAGGTTTCAGTCATTTCGTTTACTTCACTAGACGGTATTATGAAAAGTATATGATAACGATGACATAAAGATGATGAAAATCACTTTCAACCGTGCGTGCAATAAAGAATGCAACAAAATAGGGAAAGAAAAGGGAAATATTGATAGAACAAATTTCGAAATGTTTTCTAAAATTTTTTTTTTTTTTAAAAAATTTTTCGAAAATTTTCGAAAAATTTTCGAAATCTGCAGCAATTGATTCAAATCAAATCTCGTATTATAAACACAATAACTGCCCAAGAGGTAAACAAGTGAATGTCACAGCAACGATTAAAACCGCGAAGGTGAATAAATGACAAGCCGCAATCCGGATTCATGGTTCAACTTGTTTTTCTCGTCTCTTTCTTTTCTTGTCCTCTAAATGTCTTTTTCATAACCGAAGTTATCTAAAAAAGCTTATTGAGATGATCGGATGAAAGATAGGGATTGATTAAAAGAGCTATATGGAAAATGGTGCTGAAGGATGATCAGTAAATGGAAGAAGTCATATATATGACAAAGAACAATGACATTCTTAATCAAAATTACATTTGCCATGAAGCTGAAGTCAGTGATCACTTCTCATTAGCTAATTTAGCTGAAATGTTCGCACTGAATAAAGAGGTGATTGCGATGACTTATAATAGGAAAGGTTAAAATCCATTCTATGAAAGTTGGAAGGGAGGAAAAGGAGAACGGAACTTCTCAGGAAATGATGGAAGCTGCCTTTAGCTGTAGTAACAAATTTGGGGAATGCTTATGCGCTTCTTTTCTCTTCTTATTGTTAATAAAATAGATTATCTGATTGAGTGTAATCTTTTCATTCCACGATAACTGAATTCAATTTCCGATAAACTTTCCGAATATTATTACGGAACAAACGGATCTCTGAATCTGTAAAATGGAAGTCATCCTAAGATGTGCTATAATACAAGCGACTAAGCGACAAAGTAGGGCAAGGTTTAACTACACTATTGCACAGTTCTTTAATGCCAAAAAGATATGGCAATCAGCTGATGATGAATTACCATTAAGTGATAGAAATTAATTATAACAAAGACGTACTTCCTCATTACGAAGTATTTCCATCTACCTTAAGGCTAATCAAAGTTATTAATCCTTTAGTCATTTCAACAGCTTTGGAAATCATCCTCTTCAGAAAATCCCAACCACATTTATCTGTCGTGTGTTCATGTATTTTTTTGCATAGATTCTTTAAACCGAAATTAAAAATGATAGGAAGACCGAAAATAACGTTACTACCTTGTGATATTTCACCTTCCGGAATATGTTGATAATCGTACCAAGAGTTCGGCAGGAACTCATAAGGCCTTAATTGAAACCTTTCCAACTTATAGAGTTTGTCGTCAGCAAGCTTATGGGCATTTCCACTTTCCGTATGACGTATCTCTCACGTGGCATATTAAACAGCTCATTTTAGTAATCTGACAACAATTCAATATGACTTATATCTCAATTCAAAAAGGTCAACATTTGAAAAATTTGCTGCTTCAAAATGAGAAATGACCTATAACGTGCCATGGCATGCCATGCGTATTTAGCTTCTCGGTTTATTGAAGCATTATTGAAAGAGCCAACCATAGGTTCTGACAAATTGAATTGAGCCGAAAATGCTCCACCACATCCCTATACTCCTTGTTCTCTTTCTTCTAACTAGTAGAACGACAAATTCGGATGTCCTTGGAGAGATGGACAGACATAAACGTTAAAAGAGATAAACTGACAGAGACATATTCTTCATTCCTTCAAAATCTTTTCATATATAGACTACAAACACATATACAAAGAACGCCTCTAACTTTCACTGACAATTTGTATAATAAATTCAATGATGGTAATTTCTAGTGATATAAAGATGTCTTCTGATAGCAAGTGATAAGAAAAGAATGAGTATGTCCGCTTTTGTATAAATCTCTACATTATGACATGAAGTTTGTGTCAATTAAGCAGCAAAAAAGACAGAGAACTGTATACCGAAAGATGGAATATAAGCTACAGACGGTCACACACCTTCATTTTCTCTCGTCCCATGAACAGAAGTCCCAGTCGATCCATGAACTAAAATCAGAGAAGTGGGGAATTTAAATGAACTGCTTTAATTGAAAATTTGTTAATTGCAACTGAAACTCATATGAAAATCAGGAGAACATATAGGAAATAATGGGAGAGAAATTAAAGCAGCATCCCTCTAATGAGGACATAAAGTGACATACATAAGTGTTGCTGCATGTCAATAAAGCTTTTGGTAGAGCTTAGTGAATTGAATATGTGAGGGGAAGTAGGCGAAAAAAGGAGAGAGATGGATGGAAATGACAATAAATAGTATGATTGAATGGCATCTATTGTTGCGTACATTCCATCCCTTCTCCCATCATCCCTTTTTACTTAGAAACTACTGCTCTCTTCAATAAGACATATTAAAGTAACACCGCCTTTTTTTTCCACCCTAGCAATAGCAATAGCAGTAGCAACACTTTAAATTTTGATGACAATTCTTGAATGATTATTACTGTTATTTCCCATAATTCGACGTAAAAATGTTTCATAAACGATAAATCATATATACATAATAAAATTTGTTTTGGAAATATCATCAGAGGTGTGAGAGTTTTGATGTTTGGGTAATATTAATGCTTACATGTCATTCGGGCATTCCCACAAACCATACATAAGTCGAGATGGAAATTCTGCATATTTGGAGGGAGTATATATTTGGAGGATCTCGTTTCATTAAGCAGTCTACCGTACATTGCGTGAATTGACCTATATCATGCATGGGTGGCTGACAGTAATTCGTAATCCATATGAATCATTGGTTGAATTCCATTAAAATTTTTTTTACCTTCTTCAAAACGTAAACATGCCGTAAAAATTGTGGGGGTTGCTGAATTATTAAGAAATGAAGATTTTTCCCATAATTGATATTTACTGATGAAATGTAATGCTATCGGTGTCCCTTGAAAAACAATTCCTATGCCAGTTAAGAGCGAAGTCATTTCAATAAATTTAAACTATTAATCAGTTTGTAAATTAAGCCGTAACATCCCATGAGAACGGACAAAGGCAAGTGGCGTCCTGTAAATAACGATTGTCATCAGAGTACCAAATAGTCGGGTATCATTATTGTCTTTCTCATTTTCTTTCAAATTGAACCAGCTTTTACAGCCTCTTATCTCTCGCTGAGGCAAAATGTGTTCAGGAAATTTTAAAAAATCTCTTTTCCGCATTATAAAACTCATCTACTCGATTTACCTGGTTTTCCATCAACCTTCTTTTGTATTTTCCTCTTTGCTCTCTTCTTTTTATTTCTTCCTTTTTTTTTCTTTCTTTTTTTGAAAGGTCATCAACTAATTAACTCTTCTCCAGCGCTCGATTTCGTTCTTCACTCATTATTGACTTTGCCAGTTTGACATTTCATATCCGGTGGAAAACTTGCTTGATATTTCTGAACTCAATCTGGTTGTTTTTTAACATTAATTTTCCCATTCATTTTTCTTTTTTTGAGCATAAATTATTTCCTAAGCATTTTCTTAAGGGTAAACCTCTAACAATTGAGTGCAAAAAAGAGAAAGGGAAAAGCTAATTAATTAGCCCATATGACTGTGTGATAAATTGTATGTAAATAGTATAGCAGAAATATTTTAATAGCAAGATTGAATGACTTTTGAAGGCGCTCATGTCCCACTGCCAACATTGCAGTAACACCGTAGAGTTACAGATGTTATCTGAAATAATCTCTAACTATTGTTATCATAGCTATCATTACCTCGAGCAATGAAAAATTGTTTGATCCATAATGCGCCTGTTGATGACAAGTTATAGTAAGCATACCCATTAACTCCTTCTATATAATCCGTTCAAATGACATTTAATTATTCATGAGATTGAAAAATGCTAGGATCGCACAAGGTCGTACTACCTGCAACTATAATAATTCAGATTCATTAAAATTACAGACAGATCTTAATTTAGGATAAAAAATTCGAAATAAAGCGGTTAGCAGCATTTTTGCTAGAGCATAATAAAGAAAAATCATAAAGTTAGCTGATAATAACCAGTGGGTGGGTAAAAAAATATGATATGATATAATTTGTTTCTCGCCAAGGTAACCATTATATTCATCAGACACGAATATATATGCAAATAATTGAATTAACATAAAAAGGCGGTTATCGTACAACAATTACTAAAAGTAATCCAAAAATTATTGATAATTATGGAGAAAAAACCGCCTATAATCCAAATTTTAATTTCATTAAGGATATTGGACAGCAAAAATAGCCAGCAAAATACATGTTGTCTTACAGTTACCCAGCTTTAATTAACTTTTCATTGTTGAAGTTGAGCACCTGCTTTTCAATGGTTTATCCCATATCCGATTTCCACAACGTTTTTACATTTACATGAAGCTTTAAATTTTACACTGTTATCCAAAGGTCATTCGTTTTTTACCTCTCTCCATAACTTCTCAAAATTATTGACAGCAATACAAATAAAAATATTTTAATCGATCAATAAACATTGTCATATGACAAGAAAGTAGACGACTTTAATTTTAACGATCAAAACAAATGAACTGTATGAAACAAAAATCAACGAATTTTAAGCTTAAATAATATTTCCTGTTTTCTATTATCAGAAGAAATGGTGGAAACGAGTAGGCCAAAAAGCTGAAGCTAACGGGGGACTCAACTATTAGACCACTAATTCGGCATGGTAAAAGTCGAAGAAGCTAAAGCTAGGGAATTTACTTTTTTTTTTGTTTCTTTTTCCCCGGCCTCACCTAAATAAAATTTGAGTGAAAAAAACATGCTAAAATTAAATGAGTGAGTAATACCGAACTGGAAAAAAGTCAACCCTTAATAGAATCGTTGTTTTATCAACGATAATTATGTCACGAATATATTACATAAACTAGCAAATATGATTTTTTATCCGTATGCTCAGTTTTTAGTTGTTTAACCATTAAAACTTCCGCAATTAAGAACCTGTAATTAATTAACAGTTATTTAACGGTTATATCTTTTTCTGCTTCTCCATAGATTCTCTTTCACCTCGCTCTCCTGCGACCCTAGTCGTTATTAAATGATAGCCTTACCACTTCCTTTATTTTTATTGATGAACTTTTTATTAAAATGCAAAACGCTTTTGGCTTTCGATATGATCTGTAATTTCTTATGTTATTTGGATGATGGCGAATTCCGAAATTTACATTATTCATAATTTCAACTCGATGATCTCAAAATAATAACGACCAATGGCTTTGACCTGATTTCACAATGGATCCTAGTTGGATACATTTTAGATTTTAGCCAAAAAAGGGTTTATACATACAATTGTTAGAAAACCATTCCACTATTACTTTATCAGATTTATTAGTGTAACAAAAGAAAATTATAAAAGACGGATGAACACTGACAATTTCTTATCAGATGCGAAAATAAAAAATTCAACTTTTACAGTATCTGACGACTGATAAGCTATAGATCTGAAACTGTAAAAATTTCGGAGACATTGAAATAAGGTGTGTGTGTGTGTGTGTGTGTGTGTGTGTGTATGTGTTATTTGTGTCTGTTGTTTTATATATATATATATATATATATGTGT